>NC_143553.1:85123750-85426000 GCF_054136105.1 Typopeltis vanoorti
TTCCAGACTCGAGAATCAGTCGATTAAAATCTAGACATCACCAATATGTGAAGCAGAAACCTATTTACAAATAATTTAATCTCCCAAGAAGAATGGTCAAGATGATGGGATAAACTGATGATCCTCAACTACAAATGTGGTTTCAAGGTATTAGTAACCAATCTTCTGTTCTTGAACTTCTCCCATAAGACATGGGTGACCCTGAATAGGATTCACATGAAATTAAAATATCTTTCTCCTCTATGTGATTGGTCTGATTTTCTTGAAGCTGCACCATCAGCACTAGAATGGATCAGAAATTTAGATATGCAACTGTATCTTTTTTATTTTGTATTATGCTGCATGTGCTAAAAGCTTCATAAATAAATATTTGGCACCAACTTTTGTTTATACCGTAGCCTGCCTAAAAACAAAATCCATCTCCATATGGCTAAGTAAAATGTCTCAGCAAATTTTCACAACCTTCAAGAACTATGAGGCATTTACTATCCACGCTATATCTGACAAAAGTCTAGTGTAGAGAAATTAGATCATAAAATATATTCTAATGCAGAAAACGGAATACTTCCTCATCGCATTATCTGACTTCATTGGCTATATGAGCAGGCATAAATTAAACTAGTGGGGGGAAGGAAAGGAAAGAAAACAGGATGAGTATTTAATTAAAAAAGCTGTAATCATGTATGCATACATAAATTTTCAGTTTTGATTGAGTTAATGTAAATATTATACAGTATAATAATATTAAAAAAAAATAAAAAAAAAAAATTAAAAAAAAAAAAACTTAAAAATGCAGTTAATATACAAGGGTTGTCTGAAAAGTTCTTGGCCTCGACTATAGATGGCACACTATTGGCAAAATTTTTTTTCCCCTAAGTTAGTACATCTGTCATAAGCATCCAAGTGAAATTGCAAATCATTCTATCAAGTAGTTTGTTTTATGCAGCTGTCTGAAGCAAAATTGTCTGTATCCCTTGAAATGGATAAAATTGAGTATCGTGCGGTTATAAAATTCTTTGTAAAAGAAGGTTTAACACCAAAAGGAATTCATTCGAAGTTGATAAAAGTTTATGGGCACTCTTCCCCTTCATTTTTGACAATTAAGAAATGGGCTGCAGAATTTAAACATGGCTATATCAGCCTTAAAGTTTATCCACGTGAAGGACATCCAAAAAGTGTAACAACACCAGAAATCATTGATCAAGTGCACAATATGGTATTGAATGACCGGCGAGTCAAAGTGCATGAAATTGCTAAGACTATAGGCATTTCAAAGGAATGTGTAGGATATATTTTGCATGAAGAATTACAAATGAAAAAGCTTTGCACAAGATGGGTGCTGTGCTTGCTCATAGCACATCAAAAACACACTCACATGAAATCTCTGAAGTGTTTTAACAAGAATAAAACTGATTTTGTGTGTTGATTTATTACTATGGATGAGACTTGGATTCACCATTACATACCAGAATCCAAACAGAAGTCAAGACAGAAGCCAGTTGTTCAGTGCCAAAGAAGACAAAGTCGGTTCCATCAGCAGGAAAGGTCATAGCATCGGTGTTTTGGGATGCTCAAGGCATTTTGTTTATTAATTTATCTTGAAAAGGATAAAACAATAACCGGGGAATATTATTTCGATCTTTTAACCAGACTAGACAAAAAAATTCACGAGAAAAGACCTCTAGAAGAAAAAATTCATCTTTCATTAGGACAATGCACCTGCCTGCAAATGTGTTTTTGCAATGGGAAAATTAAGGGATGTGCACTATGAATTGTTGGAACAGCCACCCTATTCCCCAGATTTGGCACCCTCTGGCTTCTATCTCTTCCCAAAACTAAAACTCTTCCTCGCTGGTCAGCGTTTTGCTTAGAATTATAGCTGTAGAAGGGTATTTTGCAGAACTTACTGAGAACCACTAAAGGTGACAGGATAAACGCATTGGAGCATTGCTGGAATAAATGTATTAGTCTTAAGGGAGATTATGTTGAAAAATAATTTTGAAATTATAAATTCATTTTTTCATTGTTAGGCTGATAACTTTTCAGACCACCCTTGTACTTACCAAGAATTCAAATGCCTTCGCCTTTGTATTAACTAGTTCACTTTTTTTTTTTTTAAAAGGGAAAAAAGGGCTGATAATCTTGCTGCTTGATGATAATTTGATTACACACACACAGTGTGTGTGTGTGTGTGTGTGTGTGTGTGTGTGTGTGTGTGTGTGTGTGTGTGTGTGTGTGTGTGTGTGTGTGTGTGTGCGTGTGTAATTTAATAAATTAAACATGGAAGTCATTCACTCATTTACCAAGATTTTAATACCATCTCTTTTATATTAATAACAAACTATTTTTAAGCAAAATCTCATTTCGATATTTATTGTCTTACCGTACACACAGCATACAAGCCTCAAAAGTCAGTATCTCATTTACTGTGGAAGAAGTTACACTAGCCTAATCTATATCCCAATAAATTATATATGATACAGTAATTAAAGAAAACATTTTTTCAGACATTTCAACCAGGTTTGAAAAAATAAAATATTTCAATTTTCAATGAATACTCACCATTTTCAAATAGCCTCTTGGCTTGTAATACCGGGTTTTCATACTGGGTTCGTTTATTTACATGACTGAAAACAAAGATAAGAGCATTTCCTATATCTTAGAATTTACAGCAGAGTCTAAAATCAATGTAAAATGTAATAAAACAACACTGCTTTTTTTATTATAATAAATTCAGTTTAATCCTTTATCCAAGTGTGAGCAAACAAAGTTTGCACCTGAAAGTATCTTCAGGACTGGGGTAAGGTGGTACAACACTGGACAACTCGTTGCAAAGGTGGAGCAAGCTTACATCACTCCTATCTCAGTATCTCCCATAATGCAAAACACATCTCCTTGCAGATATGTATAATGTTATGCATTAAGGGAAGGGCCACTAC
The DNA here is from genome assembly GCF_054136105.1 of Typopeltis vanoorti. Classification (NCBI taxonomy): domain Eukaryota; kingdom Metazoa; phylum Arthropoda; class Arachnida; order Uropygi; family Thelyphonidae; genus Typopeltis; species Typopeltis vanoorti. Next base: position 85,126,690 of record NC_143553.1, read on the forward strand.
CCAGACTAGTTTCGACCTTTATTGAGGTCTCTTCAGTGGGAGTCAGGCCCAGATGTGGAGATACCAGGCAGAAGCAAGTAGCTAGGTCATCACTACCTATAGGAGTTGCCAAATGGTGTGCCACCTTTTTTATTAAATTACTCTGGATTTAGAGAAAGATGTTGAAAGTTTATTTTTCACTTGGTTATATAATAAGTTTAGTTTAATCCTTTATCCAAGTGTGAGCAAACAAAGTTTGCACCTGAAAGTATCTTCAGGACTGGGGTAAGGTATTACAACACCAGGCAACTCGTTGCAAAGGTGGAGCAAGCTTACATCACTCCTATCTCAGTATCTCCCATAATGCAAAACACATCTCCTTGCGGATATGTATAATGTTATGCATTAAGGGAAGGGCCACTACCCAGACTAGTTTCGACCTTTATTGAGGTCTCTTCAGTGGGGGCCAGGCCCAGATGTGGAGATACCAGGCAGAAGCAATAGCAAGGTCATCTCTACCTTATCTTGTCTAAGCATATACACACATAAAATTACCCTTCTCGCTTTTTTTTTTTATATATATAATTTCAGGAAATCCTATCTTTCATGAGGCTTGTCAGTCAGACAATCTCAGCATTCATGTTATCAGGGTACAAAACAAATATCATGAACTAGACAAACAAATATTTCCTCCTCCTCGTCATCAAATTCTTCATGTGCATCTTCACTGTACTGTATACTATAATAACATCATGATTAAGTTTGCATTACTGTTAACTTCCTATCAATAATTTTGTCCAAATTAGTCTGTAATTTGTCAAGTCTCCAATATTATCACTTCTAACATTTTGGTCTTTTGAGGCACAACTAACTGCATCAATCCAACTAGATCTTGGTTGTCCTCTGGATCTTTTTCCTGCCATTCTGGCATCAAAACACCTCATTTACTAGCCATTCCTCTCTTATTTTATTTAAGTGAGCATACCACCTTCAGTGCTGTGTTAATGCATTCCTACAATGATAATAAAGTTGATTTCCTTTTGTATATCTTCATTCTTAATATGATTCCATCATTGTTGCCATAAGTTCACTTTTCTAATTTTCCCACAGCTCTTCTTGTCTTGGTCTTTCATCAATCTTTGTTCTAACCCAACTCAAAGATCTGTAAGTTGAAACTGGTCCAAACACTTTGGTGTATGCTGTGAGTTTAGTATTTTCATTAATCTCTCTCTCCCTTACTCTTTGATAATATATTATTTCAGCCCATCTTCCATTTTTCATGTTAGGTTCAACAACCCTGTTGCAGCCAAGTAGCTTGGCTTATTAGAAACCTAATGCTACTTATGATAGGACGGTTAATCCTATTCTATTATCTATTTCCAAATTTAATTTGGCATCTTAAATAAAATTGTACTAAAATAGCTGAAGTGTTTACTTGTTGAGAATGCAGTTGATGTTTTCCATGTTCCTGCCTATTTGATATATCAACCAGTAGAAAAGCTAACCAAAATTGGCTTAAATGACAATTGCTCTTGAAGTTGTATGCTAATCACTGTCTCATGGTTGTCCTATTTCTTCCTGATACCTTTTCTATAGATATTTTCATGGGTGTTGCTCTATTAAAATGACTAGTCACTCCTCCACTTTCTTCCAAGCATGTAAATCCATGAGCAGGTGAGGATCACCATCCGTACAAGTGCAGCTGCAAGTTTATCAAACCAGCTTCTCTTCCTCCTTTCTCATTCCCACTACCTCTGTTCTCTTGAATAACTTTCTTTGCACTAATTTCTCCAAGGATTATGGGCACTAGTTGTTCAAAAAACACACCAACCTGTTCACTATTTGTCCTTAAAAATATGACACTATTTTTTCCCAACCTTTCATATTGGTGATGATCTCTATATAAAAATCCTAATGTTGAGTTCATTATTTAAATGTTTCTATGAAAATATCTGTAATATCTTTGTTTTTAAAAAGTTAATAAATCATTTTATTTACATCTGGAAGATGTATAATAAAATGCTGTCTGCTCTCTTCAAGTAGATCATTCAAGGGAGAAGACAGCATTTTATTATACATCTTCCAGATGTAAATAAAATGATTTATTAACTTTTTAAAAACAAAGATATTACAGATATTTTCATAGAAACATTTAAATAATGAACTCAACATTAGGATTTTTTAGGACAAAGAGAAACACAAATTATTCATATATGGGAAAAATTTCCTGAACAACGTTCAAGTCTTCATGAATATAAGTATTTGACAAAGTAATGTAACCTACATGAGTCCCTTTGGTATATCATATACCCCCCCCCCCCCCCCAAAAAAAAAGATAATCCACAAGAGCACGGAATCTGGTAGATACCTGGATGATTAAGATGTGGAAGCTTGTCCTTAGGAGAAGTGAGAAAGGTGGAGATTTTTCTAAACGGTTGAAAGGCAACAAAAATATTCAATGGTTTTAAAACGTTTGCTATACGTTCACTGATGCCTTGTACATACGGGATAGTAATGCGCGTTATTTCTTCTTCACTTATCACTTCTCCTAAGGACAAGCTTCCACATCTTAATCATCCAGGTGTCTACCAGATTCTGTGCTCTTGTGGATTATCTTATTTCAGACAAACGGGAAGATCTGCCTCTATTCGGCTAGAAGAACACCAATCTTATATTGAATACTTTAAACCTGAAAAGTCTGGACTTTCTGAACATGCCATCTTCACTAGACACAGAGTTCATTGGTGAAAGACAAGAGTTCTTCACAAAAGTCAGTTTCTCATGGAACGCCTTTATAAAAAAACATGTGAAACTCTACTTCATTCTCCTAACTTAAACAGATCCGACGGCTTACGTCTATCCTCTTTATGGGAGATAGTACTTTACAAATCAGCTAATCTTTCCTAACTTTTTATTGTATTGATTTTTTTTTATTTATTTATTTTATTTTTTATTTTATTTTTATAATTTTTTATTTTATTTAATTAATTAATTTTTTTTTTTTTTTTTTAGGAAAGTTATTGACCTTTTTAGTTATCTTACACCAGCTACTTAGGTGGCACTTTTTGGAATTGTCAGTTATTTTTTAATTTGAGCTTAATGTACTGAAGATGCCTGTGACACACAGGCGAAAATTATACTATTAAATAATCTTTGTACGTGAGGTTTTTCCGTTATTAATTTTGTATCGATATGTCTACTCACGGTATACCTCTTTTAAAACTTATTCTTTTGCTAAAATTTCCTCTTTAATTCCTGAGCATATGTATGTCAGAACATCAGAACATAAATATTAAAATTTTTAAGGCTATAAGTGTATAATTTTAAGTCCTATAGAGCATGATGAATGAGTCTTTAATTACAAAGTTTATATGCAAAAAACATATACCATTTTAATTCAGTTATTTCTGTTAGATTTTTTTATTCTTCTTTTGCATATTTATATTGCAATAATAATATTATAATTATTTTAATATGATGTAAATCTCACCAACAAAAAGTTGTAAACTTTACACACACACACACACACACACACACACACACACACACACACACACACACACACACACACACATATATATTCGCATCATGGCAGGCCAAGGATTAGAAACTCCAGAAACTCTCCTCTAGAGACCAAAGAAGGAAAACTTCAAGTATCCAAGTAAGTAGGGTGGCAGTTTGGAAAATACATCTATCACTTAATTTATTTATTAATTCACGAAAACTAATAATATATACACACAGAATATTATTAGTATACAATCAAAATTGCTACTGAAAAGTCAGTACAAAATTGATTTTGGTTTATGATTCTTGTTTCAAATGTATATTTAAAAACAAGAATCATCAATACACATCCACAACCACACCTTTTACACATTTCTGTCCTATGTTGAATAAATACATAACATTAATGTAGTAGACAGTTATCACCTGTTGTGTTTTGTGTGAAAGATATGAGCAGGGTATTCTCATTTTAGAGTGAGTACACTGTAATCTAAAGATGTATTTCAGTTCTCAGGTAAGTTTTCAAAATTTCTCTGGCTACAGATCTAATCCTAGGATGGTAAGGTGAGGTAAGCAAAATATTAAGGAGATAGAAAGAGGGGGGGGGGGGAATAGTCATAATTACTACTATTAAATTTTACTGCAAATTACATGACAGGTAACCTTCTAAGATTTGACTTACTACATTGTTATATCTGTGTAAAGTAGATTTTTATTCTGAGTATTTAAATAAATACTGAGAATAAAAATAAAAAAAAAACATAAATAACTACAAAATTAACTGGATCCAAGGTCTTCTAAAATAAATCTACCTTTACGGATTTTTTTTATCCAAAATATTAAAATCATTCATTCTATCATTGGATTGTTGACATATACTTAATCACATCTACCAGACTAAACACCTTGTTTTCACAACAACAAAAATGTTCAACAGAGTCTGTTTTTTTTTTTTTTTTTTGTTTGTTAGGCCTTTTTTATCTCCCTTATGAAGCATGCAATATTATTCCTGTTCCTCCTATCTCACTGAAGTATAAAGAAGTTCCTTCTACTACTTCATAAACAACATACCTAAGTTGAGCTATTCATGTTAATCCACTTTACAGTTTCAAATTTCACCATTTCACCAACTGCTTTTTCAATAGTAATCCAGTGTCCTTAAAACAGAAGATGAAACTTTCCATTCAGCGTTCCCTCAAACCTTCAATTAGAATGTTGATTGCTATATCTTCTTTTATTTAATAAATACTTGTTGACAGTCTCAACACCTCCAGTTTAAAGACTCACAGTTCTGTGCTTAAATGTCAAAGCTGTATAACTGAGAGGAGACCTCCACATAGCCTTAAAGGAATGCAAAGAACCGACCAGGGCTTCTGATCTAATGTCCAATCCTCACCTTCTCATGGTGCACCCTGTTGGGTATCTACCTGGATACTGAACGAACGAGGATGGCCGGCAATTTGGGATTTAGCCCGACCAAATTGTATTCTTATTGGTTTAAAACAAAATACAAAATGTTGCTACAATATGACAAAATTTCATATTGGCAGGAGCGTTGCCTGGTGAAACATGGTTCCTGTCGTTTTCACCAGGGGACCAGGGCAAACAGCGAAAAGTCTGGTACTGGAACAAATCTGAAAACACATGCCAACTCAACATCACCAGAGTTAAAGATCAGTACTGTCAACATAAGAATCCTGAATGGCAAAGAAATGGAGCTAGCTGACGAATTAAATAAGTACAGATCGATATAATAGGGGTGACTGAAACAAAAAAGACAAACACTGGTGAGATGTTTCTGAGCAATAAATACAAAATGTTATATTCAGCCAATGACAATCAAGGAAATGAAGGAGAAGCCATTGTATTCAACACTAAATACGAGGCTAATCTTCTTAAATGGCAGGCAGTCTCAAGTAGGTGATGTGAACAAATATCAGAATGGGGAACTGGACAATGAGACTATGGTCTATTTTTATTTTTTTTTTTGCGTGTGCCTGTGGTCCCACAGAAGGTTCTACTAAGGTAGAAGTAGAGGAATTTTTTGAGGCTTTAGAGAAAGCAACTGACACAATCAAAAAGGAAAATTTGGTCCTTGCTGGGGATCTAAATAGAGTAGAAAATGATTCTCAGACATACAAAAATATTGGGGGAAAATTTGGAGAAAAAGGCAAAGCTAATAATAATGGCAAATACCTGTTGGATTTCTGCTCAGGACATAGACTAGTTATTACTAACACCATGTTCCAACATAAAAATGTGCACAAATTCACATGGAGAGAAGAGGCAAGGAATAAGAAAAGTCTCATTGACTATGTTATTGTTGATAGTGATGTTTTCTCCCTGCTGCAGGACACCAGAGTGTACAGAGGATTTGAATTGGAAGTGATCGCTATTTAGTCTTCAGCAGGATAAAATTGAATTTCGTATTGAAAAGAATAACATGTAAGAAAGTTTTAAAGCATATAAAAGTTGAGCAGCTCTCAGATGTGAACTGTACACTAAAATACACAAAGATTATTGAAGAAACAATGAAAGAGTTTGAGAACAGGAACCACACTCTTTGGAGATTCAGTAGCAAGAGTTGAAGAAAACCCTCACTGTTTCAGACAGAGAAGCATGTGGTGAGGTTGTCTGCAATGATAGAAAAATCAGAACTTCATGGTGGACACAAGAAGTTAAAGAGGCAGTGAAGGAAAAGAAGAAAGCATATCAAAAGTTCCTGGCAAATAAGTCAGCTTGTGCTCTTAGAGAATACAGAGACAAATGTAAAAAAGTGAAACACTGTGTAAAACTAGCTAAACAAAAGTCATGGGAGGACTTTGACAAGAACATAGAAAATAAATAACAAGAAGGTGGCAAAATATTCTGGAGGTTGTTGAAGAAGCTTCAAAATGAAGGAAAGATTGTTGTAAAAGGAGTTAAAGTTGATAAAGGCAACATGAAAATGGGAGAAAAAGATATCCTTGAAGTATGGGGTAATTACTTCGAAAAAATCCTAAATGACACAAGCAGTGATAGCACAGTGATAAAAGACACTCAACAGGCATACAGTCAGGAATACATATCCATACTTGAAGTAGAAAAAGCAATCAAAATCCTGAAATGTGGAAAGGCAGCAGGAGTAGATGATATTCGACCAGAAATGCTCAAGTATGGATGTATAAAAGTCGAACAGTGGCTGCACTACATAGCTCAGAAGGCCTGGACAGAGGGACGAATTCCTGATGATTAGAGTAGAGCTCTAATAGTACCTATATATAAAAAGGGAAATAAAACTAAATGTGAGAATTACAGAGGTATTGCCCTACTGAGTGTTCCTGGTAAGATTTATGCAAGTATACTTGAGAAACAGTTGAGAAGAATTGTGGAAGAAAAGCTTGGTGAAGAACAAGCTGGATTCAGGCCAAATAGAGACTGTCAGGATCAGATCTTCACTTTAGACAAATAGTTGTGAAATCATGTGAATATATCAAAGATCTGTATTTAAGTTTTGTCGATCTGGAAAAGACATATGACAAGGTGCCAAGAGAGAAGCAATTCGATATGCTACAGTTATATGGTGTCAAAGGGGGCATTATATCAAGCAATACTTAGCAATACTCTTTATTTGAGTTGTAAGTCAGCAGTTAGAATTGAAGGAAGTATAGTTTAATGTTAAATCTGGTGTGAGATAAGGATGTACATTATCCCCCTCTGTTATTCATTATCTATATGGATCACATTATGAAGGAAAGTGGTATTAAACATGATATCAAAATTGGAGATGTTAATGTCAGCTCTTTGCTTTATGCAGACAATGTTATACTTCTAAATAAATCTACTACAAGTCTTCAAGATTCCCTGACTAAATTGAATAACTCTTGTAATAGATATGGTATGAAGGTCAGCAATAAAAAGACAAAGACAATGAAAATAGGCAGAATCATTGAAAATGTCAACTGTGTTGTGAATGGAGAACCTGTTGAACAAGTAAAACATTTCAGCTACTTAGGCACGATTTTTAGTGAAGATGGCAAATTAAATATGAAAATAGACAACAGAATCAACAAAGCTGGTATGGTAGGAAGTCAACTGAATAAATTCATATGGAATAAGAGAGAAATTAGTCGGAACATTAAATTAGCTGTATACAAGACAGTGTTCAAACCAGTTTTAACTTATGGATCTGAGAGCTGGGTCAGAAGTAAAATACTTGATCAAAGACTAGAGACCGCAGTTATGAGTCCTGAGAAAGATTACAGGTGTGAACAGATGGCATCAATGGCAATATCATATTAAACACGATGATATTAGGAAAGAGATTGACACTGTCAGCATCCAGGAATGCGTTAGAAGAGCTAATCTCAGGTGGTATGGTCAGTTAAACAGAATGGGCGAGGAAAGATTAGCAAAACAAGTGTTTTCTGTCAGGTTGCCAGGAAAATGACCCAGAGGAAGACCAAGGTATAGGTGGATTGATATGGTACAAAGCGTCTTAGACGATATAAATATAAGATCGGAGAATGTTGGAGTCTTGACAAGTAACCGACTGAGATTGTAGATAGGAAGTTAGTAATTGTAGATGGAAGTTAGTAATGATGTAAATTTTTCATGTAGTACTATCATATCCTGTACACCCCCTTGAGGGTACATGGCAGGAATTTGATGATGAGTTCTATGATTCCTTTTCAGAATCTTCTCCCAACTGTCACATAAAACTTAAAAACTTTTCAAGTACAAAATTCTCCAGTTGCCAATCTCAAATTTCCATTAGCTCTCAACTTGTTTTTTTCGTTACTCCAATACCGAACGCTCTCTCAGCTGTCAATCACCCATCAATTTCCTCAGCAAGCATGCACACTCTATGTAAATGGCAAGCGAGAAGTTGTGTATAATGGGTGACACCATTGTCTCTGTTAGCATAAACTGAATGTCTAAACAAACACCTAAACACTTAATAATTTTAAATTACAAGAAGATTAAAATTATTACAAACTATCAAAATATAGTAAGCATTTTCGAATGCAATACATTTCATTTTGACAGAAATAATCAATAATATCAATAACAGGCACATTGCAAGTGCCAATATATGTGTTACGATACCAAAACTAATAATATACTAACATAGAGCGATAATTGTAGAAAGATTTATAATTATAAATTATGATTATTTTTACAATATGCATTATTCTTACAATATGCATCATCTTAGATTTGATTTCTTCTTTTTTTTTTAAAAAAAAGGTTTTTTTTTTTTTTTTTTTTATTTTAAAAAGAAGGAATCAAAGCTAAGATGATTTCAAATTCAAATATGAACAGTAGATGCAAATATATAAATGCTTAAAAACAGAACCAAACAAGTGACCCAGAGGCAACATATGAAGAAAATGAACCGATTCTGCCAGGAAAGCAAGTGGTAAGTTACCGACAAATTATAGAAATATCAATACTTCAATATGGACAAAAGAATTTATTTGCTCAAATATTTCCTCTGCATCAATTTTATAAAACCCTTTTAGTAGGTTAAATGTTTCTATCACATCTATCGTCACAGGAAGCATTCTACAGATCATCTCTATCACCCACCCACCCCCCGGTTCTTCTCCACCACTATCTCATCCCCCAAGAAATGCAAGTGATTAGATCTAAGCACACAGTAATCAATGTGTAGCCATATCAAGGCCTTATAAAGACAAATGATAACATCCATATCTCTGCTTGTGTTCTTCAATAACCAAGTAATCCAATAAGATACCTTGACCACCTTAGCAAATGCTCTCTGAACTTCCACGCTCTACCTATAACATATCCAAATCTTTAGTTTCATCAAGTTTCCTTCAAAATAATTTTTTAAAGAAAATGATTTGAAGATATATTGAGATATTCAGTTATTGACTGATTATGCAAAATTAGGTAGGGTTATAATTAATTATCACAATTTAGAGAGCATGCATGATATAAATAGGCTGACAGTGTGGAAAAAACATAATAGTGCTAGTTTAATGGTAAAGTGTAATACTATGTATTTTGGGATGAAAAAATTACAATCTGTGTGACATTTAATGGAATTGTACTCCAGAAAATTGATGAAACTAAGGATATGGGGATGGTGTAGAAGAGTGTTTTTGAGTGATGAAGGTAGCTAAGAGGATCACTTGGTTAATGAAGAACACATTAACAAGAAAAGATATGGATGTTTATATAAAATTAAATAATAACGGTCCAACAAAGCCTTGTTTCACACCACTAGTCACCTAGATTTTCTTCTGGATTCTGCTCCTCCACATATTACTTGTTTCATATCCATCCCCATTTGTTGCAATTTGTGCAATAGACTTCTGGGCAGTATCATCATGTAGCCATTCCCTTTATCCAACTCAGCTATCACTTTATTATAACAAGTGAGTAGATTAGTAAGACATGATCTAACCTTCACAAAGTAACCCTATAGAGTATCACATTCTTATCCCCCCCCCCTCATTCCTGAATTTAATAAATGAGATAAGCAGCAAAACATATCTGTGAAAATGCAGACATTTGTATATTTCATTATTAGGCATAGGAAAACTATATGCACTTTGGGGAGAAAAAAAACAGCTGCAACATATGATAACTGACCAGAAATATCCAAATATGGAGGTATAAATCTTTTACATCACATAATTTAGAATGCCTAGTCAGAAGGTTCAAATCTACATGATTAGAGTGGAGATCTCATAGTAGCTGTCTATAAAAATAGAAATAAAACAATATAAGAATTACATAATAATTTTAGGTGCAGAACAAGAGGTAATCAATCAAGTAATTAGCAATACTTCAAAAAACCAAAATCTGATCATACTGGAGTCCTGATAAGTAAATTAATCTGCAGGAAGATTGTTTATAGGGAGCTCGTAATAACATAAACTAAATTGTGTAGAACTAGAACATCACACTCCATGGTAAACATCAGGAAATGATAACCTGTTTAAACTGAATCTGATAAATTTATAAGCAATGTTAATAAAAGCTTGTATATTTATATAAACTGTTCTATATATAAGTGTTCTGTGATCTCCAAACATATGAAGAAAAAGCTAAATATCAGTGAAAGTATGAAATTTCATTATTTTGTTCATATAGTGCAACTGTTATATGTAAAGATGAACTGAAATTAAAAACATTGCTGCAAAAAGGAGGCAAGTCCATTATTGGTCTAAAACTGAGTTACAGGTTGCACTGGGTGTAAAAAAAAAAAAAAAAAAAAAAAAAAAAAAAAAAAAAGCTGAATAGATTGGTGTAAGAATGAGGCAGCTCTGATAAGCCAGTGCAGAGTTATAAAGATTACAGTATTTGCAATCAACAACTTTGCAACTAATATTCATGATATACAAGCAAATCAAAATTAAAGTATTCCTACATGGCATATTCCAGTAATTGGACCACATTTTTTTAATAAGCTATATAATATGTAATGAATTAATAAAAGACCCGAATTTGAATCTGCATTCTGATTTTTAATTTTATGAATAGTCAAACAGCTACAACTGTATAGTATGAACTAATATTAATAATTTCTCTTTTCTTTGTGTTTTAAACTTTAAGTTACCTTTTATCCCTGAAGATGCAAGTCAAACGACTTACGAAACTTGTTGGGTCGTTTATTAATTCATTGTGTTTTATATAGCTTATTAAAAAAATGTGGTCCAATTACTGGAATATGCCATGTGAACTTTTAAACCACAGAAACCTCTACTTACAATTAAAGTATTCCTGTTTAAGGCCTTGTGGAGTGACATTCAGGGATCAAAATGCTGCAAAGCTTTGCAGTAACACATTGTGCATCATGCAGAAGCGATATATGAGAAAAAAAAAGTAGCTGCAAAATTCACCACCAGGGACATTGAAACAGCAAATGCAATTTGGTTTGCAAATGGAATTTGCATATCATCCAACTCACCAGGTGCCAGAAGGGTTTAAAAAGATGGGTGCCAGAATTTCCACTTCATTCTGGTTGTAAATACTGTCCACAGCAACTAACCTTGTCCCAACGTACTTTGCTCATGAAGATGTACTATCTAAACAATTGCAACGCTGTTACTGCACTTCGAGAATTTCATCGCCTGAACAAATGTTAATGAGGTCCACTATTTCCATGTGCTCTGCAACAAATGATTTGTTGCAGAGCACAACAAACTGATGGTTTTGCAACCTGGTAGAGGTTGCAAACCATCAGTTCCCAACAAGTGAATAAAGGTGCTACTGCGATTGTGGAGTAGGCAATGAATAACAGTATTAGTTCCTGTAGTGCTTGTGCTGTATCAAGATATATGAATGTGCATTACACAACGGTCCGGAAAATTTTATCGAAGATTCTGCATTTCCACCTGGTTAAGATAGCCCTGACACACAAGTTGCATCCATAGCCCTTTGAAAGTCAACTGACATTTGTTTAACATTCCTTACTATAGTAGAGTTGGGCTTTGTATATTCATGGATGATTTTAAGGGGATGAGGCTCACTTTCACCTGAATGGAGCTGTGAATACCCACAATCGCCAGGAATGGGCTATGCAAAACAAGCATGCAATCCAACAAATTCCTTTGCATTCACCCAAAGTTACTGCCAAGAAATATTGCAATATGATAAACAATTTTGTTGTGTCACACCTATAGCAGCTCCTGTGCATGGATTCAGTCATATTCTTGCAGGGTGGGGCTACCTCCACACACTGCTCGATCCATACAGGGGGGAGTTCTTTATGAACATGTCATGGAAGCCAGAGTGATCAGCTATACATTTCCCCCTGCATGGCACCCTCGTTCACCTGATCTGACTTCCTGTAACTTCTAGCTGTTGGAATTTCTAAAAGACAGGGCTTATCATGTGCTCTGCAACAAATGATCCTGATAACTTCTCAGCCCTGAAATATAGCATAATGCAGCATGTGCACAACATCAGCCCTGATCAACTATGTTCTGCTGTTGAACACACTAAGCAAAGGATACAGTTTGAGGCATACAAAAAAGGGCAGCACATTGAACAGTACAGCCCCTGAATGCATGATGGAAATAATAAAAATGTGTTATTTATGCTTGTCTTGCTTTCCTCCTCCTTTTACACACACACAAAGAAAAATTACTACATCTAAGGATCAAAGCTGTATAACTGAGATGAGACCTCCACATAACCTTTAAACGAATGTGGAGAACTGATCAGGGCTTCGGACCTAATATATAATCGTCACCTCCTCAATGATGGTACAGCATGAGAGAATTTTATGCTGGGTTGGGTATCGCCTGGATAAACAAGGCCCTGTTGTTTTTGCCAGGGTGAAGAGTGAAAAGTCAGCTACTGGAACAAATCCTGAAACACATCCTAACTCAACATCACTACAGTTCGAGAACAGTACTATCAACATAAGAAGCCTGAATGGCAAAGAAATGGAACCAGCAGAAGATTGGATAAGTACCAGATCAACATAACACGGGTGACAACAAAAAAGACAAAACTGGTGAGATCTTTCTAAGCAATAAATAGAAAATGTTATATTCAGGCAATAACAATCAGGGAAAAGAAGGAGTATCTATAGTATTCAACACTAAATACAAGGCTAAACTTCTTGAATGGCAGGCAGTATCAAGTAGAGTGATATGGACAAATATCAGAACTGGACAATGAGACTTATTTGTGCCTATGGTCCCACAGAAGGTTCTACTACAGTAGAAGCGGGGGCTTTAATTTTTTGAGGCTTTAGAGAAAGCAACTGACACAATGAAAAGGGAGAAGTTTGGTCCTTGTTGGGGATCTAAGTAGTAGAGTAGGAAATGATTGTTAGATATAGAAAAATATTTTGGGAAAATTTGGAGAAAAAGAGCAAAGCTAATAATAATGGCAAATACCTGCTGGATTTCTGCTCAGGACAGGGACGAGTTATTAATAACACCATGTTCCAATAAAAATATGTGCACAAATTCACATGGATGGAAGAGGCAAGGAATAAGAAAAGTCCCAATGACTATGTTATTGTTGATAGCGATGTTTTCTGCCTGGTGCAAGACACTAGCGCGTACAGGCCCGATGGCGTGTGCGAATAGCGCAATATACACAGGTGGCGCAGAAGAAAAGAAGCCTAAAAGATGTCAAAAAATACGGGATAGGAGTTTAAACGAACAACGAATAGTACAGAATGGTACATATAATTACGAATGTACATCGTCTTCCGTTCAGGCCCCTTCAGATCTTCCTAGAAACGAACAAATAAATTCTGAAATTGTATCCTGGAAACGATTATATCACTGTAATTTTTGATTAAAATTTTCAAAAATATACCTAAAATAGTTCTTTATTTTTTGATGTATCATAAATCGACTTATGATTAATTGTTGAGTTCCATGTAAGGGCTGTATCCTAATTTTAACTGGATTGGATGCATGTGGTCCGGCCCTAAAAGTCGGCTTACTAATGATAACTCGTTCTTCTCAACATTTGAGCCAGTTATATTAGCGGGCTGGTAGGGCGGCGTCAGCAACACAAAATAATCGCCGAACTCTTGAGTCCAATGCAAAACATTTTTGTAAAATTCTCTCATCTATTTTCGTTGAATCTTCAAAAATTAATTTATTTATTAATACAAAATTCATGTAAAGAATATTTGAATAAATCTCTTAACTTTATATTACTATTTTATATTATTTTGAAAATTTATATAACTTGAAAAAATTTGTATAAGCAGGACTAATCCGTAGGTAACATTATACTGTAAAGCGGTTTTCATTTGTTTTTCATTTCCTGTTCGTTTTATTCACACTTTATTAAAAAAAAAAACTTTTTTGGAAAGGCGCCGCACATTAATTGCACACACAAGAAAAATACTATGCACCGGTCTGTGTACAGAGGATTTGAAATTGGAACTGATCACCATTTAGTCTTGAGCAGAATAAAACTGCATTTCATACTGAAAAGAAAAATATGTAAGAAAGTTTTAAAGCGAATAAAAGTTGAGCAGTTCTCAGATTTGAACTGTAGACTAAAACACAAATATTATTCAAGAAAAAATGAGTTTTTAGAACAGGAACCAAACCTTGCAGATTCAGTGGCAAGCTCTGAAGAAAACATTGATTGATTCAGCAAGAGAGGCATGTGGTGACTGCAAGGATAGAAAAATCAGAACTCCATGGTGAATAGAAGAAGTTAAATAGGCAGTGAAGGAAAAGAAGAAAGCATATCGAAGGTTTCTGGTGAATAAGTTAACTTGTGCTCTTAGAGAATACAGAGACTAATATAAGAAAGCTAAACACTATGTAAAACTAGCTAAACAAAAGTCATGGGAAGACTTTGGTAAGAACATAGAAAATAAATATCAAGAAGATGGCAACATATTCTGGAGGCTGCAGAAAAAGCTCAGAAATGGATGAAAGAGTGCTCTAAAAGGAATTAGAAATGAAAAAATTGTTTTTTTTTTTTTACCAGAGTGCTACAACTGCTTGTTTCATTTAGCAATTTTTTGAGGTAATTATTCCATACATCAAGAATATCTTTATCTCCAGTTTCCATAGTTCAGAAGGCCTGGACAGAGGGACAAATTCCAGATGATTGGAGTAGAGCTCTCATAGTATACATATATAAAAAGGGAAATAAAACTGAATGTGAGAATTATAGAGGTATTTCCTTACTGAGTGTTCCTGGTAAAATTTATGCAAGTATACTTAAGAAACGGTTGAGAAATATTGCGGAAGAGAATCTTGGTGAAGAACAAGATGGATTCAGGCCAAACAGAGGCTGTCAGAATCAGATTTCACTTTACGACAAATAATTGAGATATTGTGGGAATATAACAAAGATAATATAAGAAAGCTAAACACTATGTAAAACTAGCTAAACAAAAGTCATGGGAAGACTTTGGTAAGAACATAGAAAATAAATATCAAGAAGATGGCAACATATTCTGGAGGCTGCAGAAAAAGCTCAGAAATGGATGAAAGAGTGCTCTAAAAGGAATTAGAAATGAAAAAATTGTTTTTTTTTTTTTTACCAGAGTGCTACAACTGCTTGTTTCATTTAGCAATTTTTTGAGGTAATTATTCCATACATCAAGAATATCTTTATCTCCAGTTTCCATAGTTCAGAAGGCCTGGACAGAGGGACAAATTCCAGATGATTGGAGTAGAGCTCTCATAGTATACATATATAAAAAGGGAAATAAAACTGAATGTGAGAATTATAGAGGTATTTCCTTACTGAGTGTTCCTGGTAAAATTTATGCAAGTATACTTAAGAAATGGTTGAGAAATATTGCGGAAGAGAATCTTGGTGAAGAACAAGATGGATTCAGGCCAAACAGAGGCTGACAGCCAAACAGAGGCTGTCAGAATCAGATTTCACTTTACGACAAATAATTGAGATATTGTGGGAATATAACAAAGATCTGTATTTAAGTTTTGTAGACCTGCAAAAGGCATATGACAATGTGCTAAGAGAAAAGTTATTAAAAATGGTGGTTATATGGTGTAAATGAGGCATTATATCAAGCAATACTTAGTCTTTATTTGAGTTGTAAGTCTGCAGTTAGAATTGAAGGAAGTACAGGAAGATGGTTTAATGTTAAATGTGGTGTCAGAAAAGAATGTACATTATTCCCTCTGTTATTCATTATCTATATGGATCACATTATGAAGGAAAGCGGTATTAAACCTGATATGCAGACAATGTTATACTTCTAAATAAATCCAGCACAAGTCTGCAAGATTCCCTGACTAAATTGAAAACTGTTTAATAGCTATGGTACAAAGGTCAGCAATAACATGGCAAAGACAATGAAAATAGGCAGAAGCATTGAAAATATTAACTGTATTGTGAATTGAGAATCTATAGAAAAGTAAAACATTTCAGCTACTTAGGCACAATTTTTAGTGAAGATGGTAAATTAAATATGGAAATAGAGAACAGAATCAACAATGCCAGTATGGTAGGAAGTCAACACAATACATTTATATAGAATAAGAGATATAGAATAAGAGAGAAATTAGTCAAAACACTAATTTGGTAACACTGGGTAACACTCCACAAAGACTTAAACAGGGATGCTTGAATTTTGATCATCCCATGTAGTAATAAATAGTTTTATAACTACATTTTGTTAATTATTTTCAATTTTACCTTAGATTAGTGTATTTTTATGCAATTTAGCACCAAAAAGGGCAGCCCCAAATTTTGAATATTTATCCAGCTCTGAAGAAAAAGGATTTTACCTTTAGAATAGTAATCAAATGTGTATTCATATGTATATTACGTGTTGGCAAACTGTTTCAGGTAACAGTCTAAAAATATTTTTTTTAGAATAGTTTTGTTTAATTTTCAAAAGTTGATAAATTTGGAGCTGTCCCTGTTCTTGCTGTAAAATCTTAAATGATTAATAAGCAGGCCATTAGAAAACGAAAACAAAAACTTGTATTATTTAATTCAGATTTCTTTTTTTTTACACTTACTCAATATAATAAGTTCCATAATGTGGATCATCTATTCTCTCCCATCCATATGGAAGCTCTGAAAGTGTGAAACCACATGAAATACAAACTTGTATGAAATTTGTTTATAATTCAATAATGAAAACTAGCAAAATTTAAAAAAGAAAACTAAGAGAAATTTTTGCCATTTGAATCAGCAAATTACTTGGAAATGTAACATCGCTTACTATTAAAATTTATAAAAACTTTTTAAGCTTTATATGTATGTGTGTGGGTGTACCAATGCCACTGGAATGAAATAAGGTGAAGTGCAATTTTTTGCTTCATAGGTATTTCATGTCAGAAAAACAACACTTTCATACCATTACATAACACAATTCAGCATTGAGAGTATGATCCAACTCGGGTGTTCACATACCTGTGGACTGTCCATAAATAGAATATGTAATAGATATTGTATTAATATGATTTTACTCAAGGTGACGACTCCTGACGATATCTTCCATATGCAATCTGCATGGTTCAGAAAAGAGGTGATAGTACACGACAACACTAAGCTTGCAATCTTCAAATAATTTTAGTAAAATATAGTACAGTTGAATTTTTACTAAAGCAAACACCATTACAACAAACTAACTCACTATAACAAACTGCTGATATGACCTGACCAAAGCTCCTAAGTGCAGCGCTATGCTAAAAGAAGTTCACTATAGCATACTATCTACTGTAGCAACCTATTCTAATCCCTGCATCTGTTATAGTGAAAAACTATATTTAATTCATAACATGTATTTAATGACATCAAATCAAAATGCCAAATAAGAAGTAACCAACTTATGTTAGAGGTTTAATGGAGTGAAACAGCACTAAGAAAGGGTTAAAAAATTGTTTGATTCTTCCAATATTATATTTAAGTCACTGAGGCATTGTCAGGAATTACAATATGAGACTTGTAACACACACACACACACAAAAGCAACACAAACTAAGTGAAAAACACGTGGACAAAGGATGAGTATTGACTAGATGGGGCTCCCTCTGTGGACAACTGATACTGGCCTAGGATGTAAACTGGGATCTTGAAGTGTTTCCCATATTTTGGGAAGAGTTTAATGCAACCATATTTATTTAGATTAGATTGATTTTTTTGAGAGCAGCTGCAGATTCCAAAAACAGTCTTTCTCTTCTAAATTTACTGTGATGGAGCATGGTGGTCTTTTTTCAATTGATTCCATGGACTATATCTAAAGCACAGTCCGCAGGGCCCAACTGACCATTCTCAGAGGCCACTCCATCCACAGACCTTTAGATTACAATCCCATCAAATCTCAGATAAAAAAAATTGAAAAGTCTACTCAAAAAAGTTTCTTCCTGGCCTCCTGAAATCACAAAAAAGCTCAAACCATTCAGTTCTCATCCCCATCCCCGAATATACAAATTATCAAATATACACAAACTCAATTCCTCACTAAGATCTATAGTAGATGCTAGATTCCTCATGCTGTAAATTTGCAAAACAGTTAGCAAGTTCTCTTAACCCACTCACTGTTCATACTACTCCTTATATTAAAAAAAACTATCTATTTTAAAATTCCCATTGAGAATTTAGTATTAAATAATACAGATATTTTAGTAACTTTTGATATCACCTCATTGTTCACCAATATTCCCCTTAAATGACACCTCATCACTTATAAGGGGAACATTGGGTAAGCATGTTACCAAGGTGTCTAGAGAGGCTAAACTATTATTAGTTTCTTTTTCAATGGTAAACTAGATTCTAGGGTGATGACTATTGAGGTGAGAGAGGATAGAACACATTCTATCCTCTCTCACCTCAATAGTCATCACCCTATCTAGTTTACGATTGAAAAATAAACTAATAATAGTTTAGCCTTTCTAGACACTTGGGTAACATGCCTACCCAATGGTAACCAGTCTTTTTCAGTATACAGGAAGCCCGCCCATACAAGCAGATAAATTCACAAACTTTCTGATTATCCCACCACCCCACCTACAATATGGCATCATTAAAAGACTAACCAATAGAGCCTATAACCTTTTTTCCAGAGTCTCCCTATTTACAGCAGAACTTAATCATATACACCACACCTTCTTATCTAATAGCTACAGTTCTCACAGTATCAAAAAATTAACCAATCCTTCCTTCAATTTGTGACCTTTCCTTCAGAAAGATTTTAGTAATGCTATCATCATCATCATTCCCCCTATGTCAGAGATACTTCAGAAAAAAATAGCCAATGAGTCTTAAAGAAATAAAATCTCTGTATGGCTTTCAAGCTCCACTGAAAGCTTGATAACCTTATATGTTCCATTAAAGATCAACTTCTTCCTCCTCTCTCTCTGCATGGAGTATACAAAGTGTCCTGTTCCTGCAAATTGGCCTACTATGGACAGAGAGGAAGATCAGCCAACATCTGTATGGAGGAACACAAAAAATACATCTGCAATCACAACTATATCAATCAGGCTTTGTGGATCATGCTTTAGATACAACTCATAGAATCAATTGGAAAAAGACCACCATGCTCCACTGCAGCAAATTCAGAAGAGAAAGACTATTTTTGGAATCTGCAGCTGCTCTCAAAAATCAACATAATCTAAATAAATATGGTTGCATTAAACTGCACAAAATATGGCAAACACTAATACTTTGAGATCCCAGTTTACATCCTAGGCTGCCAACAGGTGCCCATAGAGGAATCCTCAACTAGTTAGGACTATAGTCTTTCATCCATGTGTTTCACTTAGTTTGTGTTGCCATTGTGCATGTTATAAGTCTCATATTGTAATCCCTGATGATGTCTCAATGACAGATTTTGGAAGAATTAACATTTTCATCCTTTCTTAGTGCAGTTTCACTCCATTAAGCCTCTAACATGAGTTGCTCCCAGCACCTTGAACCTTAACACATGGAAGAAGTAAACAAATTATGTCACTTGCCCATGACAGGCCACTGAGCCTAACACCAAAGTAA
Source organism: Typopeltis vanoorti (assembly GCF_054136105.1). Taxonomy (NCBI): domain Eukaryota; kingdom Metazoa; phylum Arthropoda; class Arachnida; order Uropygi; family Thelyphonidae; genus Typopeltis; species Typopeltis vanoorti. The sequence continues at coordinate 85,146,604 of NC_143553.1, forward strand.
AAGTTGAGCTGAGATGTTATTCTAAGACCAACATCATCCTGAAATCCATAGATTACTTGTATATCCAGTTTGCAAGTGTGTGTGTGTGTGTTCTGATTCTAGTCTCTTGTTTTTTTGTTACAATTTGCAATTATTTCCATAGTCATTTAATTTTTAGTGCCCCATGTTCTCTCATGTGTAGTTGATATTTCCTGGATTCAGACTAGACTCAGAACACACACACTTGCAAGCTGGATACACAAGTAATCTATGGATTTCAGGATGAAGAGACCAGCTACCTTATCACTTTGGTTAAAAAGCCTTTATATAACAATTATTTGTATCAAAAAATAACAGTTGTCCGATTGAGTAATTAATGCAGTCATATTTGTTGAGATTAGAAGAGTGTTTATTGCTAATGTTGACTCCCAAAATAGATATTCACATGTGTAAATTGGTATGATATAGTAGACTACCAATGTTTTCTTTTACTTAATCCTTTGTGAATGACAGTCCAATATGTGCACTGTTAGTACTGACTTGGCACAATGGTAGTGGCACAAGTATTTCTTGTATTCATCAATGCAGCTGTTAACAGCACTTCCTAGTGAGGCAAGTTGCAGCCACAAAACACTTTACACATTCCTTGATGTATACAAAAGATAGATTTTGTTTGCAGGAGAGTACAAACGTCAGCTTCATAATCGTTTGAAAGTAGTTTGAAGACAATATTTATGTAGTACTTAGACTATCTTTTCACACTTACCCAATGTGTAGGGACATGTGATCTCCATCTATTTTACAGAGTAGACATTGGTAATAAAAGTCTAACATAGATAAAGTTTGGTGATAAGAACTTGGACCTAGGTGTCAATGTCTTATGGATACCATATGGCTGGACTGAATGATGGTGCAGTTGTTTATGTTTATGCATCTTCAAGTATGCATAATGACTATAAAAAACGGTGAATGACAGCCATTTAAAGGACATGTTACTAATGTTCGTAGGGAAAGACAGTTCTTTCTTGATTTTTTTTTCTTACTTTCTTACTATTATAGTATTGAATGATGTCTGTGCAAATGCACTAAAAATGTATCTAAAAGAAAATTAATAATATTAGTAATGCAGAAAGGCAAAATGAAAAAATGGCTTGTGTTGGCTGGCACCAATGACTTGAGAGGTGAGAAGTATTGTATGAACGAAGATGTGAAAGAGTTTTTGAAAGAAGCAAAAAAGAAAAGTAACACGGTAAGTTTGTAAATATGCTGCCACGCTTTGTGAATTTAGAGAGGGCGATGATAGCTAATGTACAGAAGGAAGGATGTAGAGTTTGTGGATCAATGGTCAGGGTTTGATAGATAGAAGGATCAGTATAACACTGATGGAGTACACTTGAATGGATTTGAAGTTAGGTACGAAGAGACACTGAGAGGGTGGAGGCAAGCGTGTGTGAAGACAACCATGATGCAAATAGGCATGTGTGAATTCACAAAAAATGCAGAATATCTAGTCTTACAGGCAACAAATATGGGGTAGTCAATTCAGCATGAAAAAGTAGAAAAGAGGGTTGGGGGGAGTGTCTAAGGCAATGCTAAAGATTCTACATACTAGTGTGGAAAGTATCAGGAGTAAGAGGGAGGAATTTTAGCATCGATTAGTGCAATCTTGCCAAAAGGTTGTATTAGTGAGATGGGAAGGGGGGGGTGGGATTCTACTAATGATAACAGGTGAACAATGCCAACAAGAGAGGAGTCAGTAGGTCAAATTCTTTTGAGGCAGTCTGGTGTGAGATCAAGGCCAATATAACAACATATAAAATTGGCTGCTGCTATAGGCTAGGGGCCACCAAGGAAGACATGCATCAGCAGATTAGTACACGGGTGCCGCTTCAATAATTATTACTGAAAACTTCGACTTCAGTGACATAGACGAAGGAGGAAAGATTACATTGCAAGAAAGAAATGGAATTTAATTTTCAGGGAAACTTGTGGCATAGTTTTATCATAAATTATCTACAAGTAAGCACAAGAAGTAATATTTATTAAATATATAGAAAATATTTCAGTTTGAAACTAACAAACTATCATCAGTGGCTTGAACAACATTTTTTACTACGTAGAATACAAACAATCGAATTATTCAAAATAGTACGAGCCGTTTGGTGTTAAATCATTAATAGTGTTATGCTTCAATGAAGAAAAGGTTAAATATAAATGTGATTATAAAATAATTATATAATTCATCATCAAATTCCTCCCTTGTACCCTCAAAGGGGTGTACAGGATATGATAGTACTACATGAAAAATTTACATCATTACTAACTTCCTATCTACAATTTTCCTCCAGATCAGTCTGTTACTCATCAAGACTTCAATATTATCAGATCTTATATTTCTGTCATCTAAGGCACTTTGTACCATATCAATCCACCTATATCTTGGCCTTCCTCTGGGTCGTTTTCCTGGCAACCTAGCAGAGAACACTTGTTTTGCTATTCTTTCCTCGCCCATTCTGTTTAAATGACTATACCACATGAGATTAGTGCTGCTAACGCATTCTTGGATGCTGACAATGTCAAGATCTTTCCTAATATCCTCGTTTTTAATATGATATTGTCACTGATTCTGTTCACGCCTCTAATCTTTCTCAGGACTCTCATATCTGCAGTCTCTAGTCTTTGGTCAAGTGTTTTACTTCTGACACAGCTCTCAGATCCATAATTTAAAACTGGTTTGAACACTGTCTTGAATACAGCTAATTTAGTGTTTTGACTAATTTCTCTCTTATTCCATATGAATTTATTCAATTGACTTCCTACCATACCAGCTTTGTTGATTCTGCTGTCAATTTCCATATTTAATTTATCATTCTCAATAAAAATCTTGCGTAAGTAGATGAAATGTTCTACAGGTTCTCCATTTAAAATACAGTTGATATTTTCAATGCTTCTGCCTATTTTCATTGTCTTTGTCTTTTTATTGCTGACCTTCATACCATATATATTACAACTGTTATTCAATTTAGTCAAGGAATCTTGCAGATCCGTAGAGGAATTATTGATAAGTATAACATCATCTGCATAAAGCAAGGAGCTTACATTAACATCTCCAATTTTGATATCATGTTTAATACCACTTTCCTTCATAATGTGATGCATATAGATAATGGATAACAGAGAGGATAATGTACATCCTTGCCTCACACCAGATTTAACATTAAACCATCTGCCTGTACTTCCTTGAATTCTTACTGCTGGCTTACAACTCAAATAAAGAATAAGTATTGCTTGATATAATGCCCCATTGACACCACATAACTGTAGATTATTGAATAGCTTCTCTTTTGGCACCTTATTATATGCCTTTTCCAGATCTACAAAACTTAAATAGAGATCTCTGTTATATTCCCATGATTTCTCCACTTTTTTGTCATAAAGTGAAGATCTGATCCTGACAGCCTCCATTTGGCCTGAATCCAGCTTGTTCTTCTCTAGCTTTTCTTCTACAATGCTTCTCAGCCATTTCTCAAGTATACTTGCATGTATCTTACCAAGAACGCTCAGTAGGGAAATCCCTCTGTAATTCTCACATTCAGTTTTTTATTTCCCCTTTTTATATATGGGTACTATGTGAGCTCTACTCCAATCATTTGGAATTCGTCCCTCTGTCCAGGCCTTCTGAACTATGCAGTGCAGCCACTGCAAGACTTTTCTACCACCATACTTCAGCATTTCTGGTTGAATATCATCTGCTTGATTTGCCTTTCCACATTTTAAGCCTTTGATTACTTTTTCTACTTCAAGTATGGATATGTATTCCTGACTGTATTGCCTGTCGAGTGTTTTTTAACACTGTGCTATCACTGCTTGTTTCATTTAACGATTTCTCGAAGTAATTATTCTCCATACTTCAAGGATATCTTTTTCTCTCATTTTCATGTCACCTTTATCATCTCTAACTCCTTTTACAGTACTCTAAGCTTCTTCAACAACCTCCAAAATATTTTGCAGCCTTCTTGATATTTATTTTCTATGTTCTTGCCAAAGTCCTCCCATGAATTTTGTTAAGCTAGTTTTACCCAGTGATTAGCTTTCTTACATTTATCTCTGTATTCTCTAAGAGCACAAGCTGACTAATTTGACAGGAACTTTTGATATGCTTTCATCTTTTCCTTCACTGCTATCTTTAACTTCCTGTGTCCACCATGAAGTTCTGATTTTCCTATCCGTGAAGACAACCTCACCACATGCCTCTCTGGCTGAATCAATCAAGGTTTTCTTCAAGGCTTGCCTCTGAATTTCTAAAGTTTGGTTCCTGTTCTCTAACTCTTTCATTTTTTCTTCAATAATCTTTGTGTATTTTAGTTTACAGTTCACACCTGAGAGCTGCTCAACTTTTATTCGCTTTAAAACTTTCTTACATGTTATTCTTTTCAGTATGAAATTCAATTTTATCCCACTCAAGACTAAATAGTGATCACTTCCAATTTCAAATCCTCTGTACACTCGGTTGTCCTGCACAAGTGAGAAAATGCTTCAACAAATCACTATCAACAATAACATAGTCAATGAGACTTTTCTTATTTCTTGCCTCTTCTTTCCATGTGAATTTGTGCACATTTTTATGTTGGAACATGGTGTCAGTAATAACCCTAAGCAGTAATCCAAGAAATATTTGCCATTATTATTAGCTTTGCTCTTTTCTCCAAATTTTCCCAAAATATTTTTCTATATCTGACAATCATTTCCTTCTCTGCTATTTAGATCCCCAACAAGGACCAACTTTTCCTTTTTTAATGTGTCAGATGCATTCTCTAAATCCTCAAAAAATTCCTCCACTTCTACCTTAGTAGAACCTTCTGTGGGACCATAGGCACAAATAAATCTCATTGTCCAGTTCCCCATTCTGATATTTGCCCACATCACTCTACTTGAGACTGCTTCCCATTCAAGAAGATTAGCCTCATATTTAGTGTTGAATACTATGGCTACTCCTTCTTTTCCTTGATTGTCATTGTCTGAATATAACATTTTGTATTTATTGCTCAGAAAGATCTCACCAGTTTTTGTCATTTTGTTTCAGTCACCCCTATTATGTCGATCTGGTACTTATCTAATTCCTCAGCTAGCTCCATTTCTTTGCCATTCAGGCTTCTTATGTTGATAGTACCGATCTTTAACTCTGGTGATGTTAAGTTGGTGTGTTTTTTCAGATTTGTTATCTATAAATTATATAATTTACATTATCAAACAAAAAAAAAATTAATTTATAATATCACACTAAACAGATCAACATCATCATCAAGGGGGCAAGTTGGTCCCAATAAGTGCTGGTCCCAAGCCCCAATAAATGGCGAAGGTTGGCGTCAGGAAGGGCAACCAATCGTAAAACTTCACTGCCAGCCCTAGCTATGATCAAATGAGTCGAAAGGAAAGTGATACAAGGGCTAGGGCATACCCCTTAAGCGATGCACAGCCACATCGCTCTACAGTTGCGAGAAGTGGACAAGGGCTACCGCATTAAGAGCGGGTGCAGTTAAAGAAGCGAGCCCAGCAGGTGGAGAGAATGTTGCGAGTGGGAAAACATTGAATGTTGGAAGCATGACTGGAAGGGGAAGAGAGGTGGCAGACATGATGAGGAAGAGGAAGTTGGACATTTTATGCATGCAGGAGACAAGGTGAAGGAACTACGAGACGGGTATAAATTGTTCTAATCTGGAGAAGTGGCAACTCGTGGCTTGAAATCGTGGGGGCGCTGCAACTTTTGAAATATACATACACTGTAAGTATAGTGTATATGTGTTTGTATAAAATATCAAAACTATGGTAAAAATTTTTAAAAAATTAAACAAGAAAAAATATTGTTTATTATCGATAAAATTATACAGTTTGGTATAATTCAAAATTACTTTAAAATAAAATTTCATTATGGGTGATACTGAGACAAGGAGTGATGAGAGCTTGGTCCACCTTTGCTCGGTTTTAAAAGAGGTAAACCGTGAGTAGACATATCGGTACACAATAAATAACGGAAAAAACTCACGTAGAAAGATTATTTATTAGTATAATTTTCGCCTGTGTCCTAAGCCTCCTCGTCCTAATCTTTCTTACTCTGAGTTTAAAGTATTGAAATCACTGAAGAATAACAATAATTTAATAATTACGAAAGCTGATAAGGGGAAGGCTATAGTGATTCAAGATAGGAAGGAATATGAGAGAAAAATGTCTCTTTTACTTCGCGACTATTCAACTTATAGGCCTCTTACATCAGATCCTACCTGGAGTCAATTGAAGAGACTTAATTCTCTTATAGATAATGTATCTACATGGAATGAAGATCAAAAGAAAAAACTTAAAACCTTCTTCGGTCGTCCACCTAGATTGTATGGTCTTCCAAAAGTTCATAAACCAGGCATTCCGTTGAGACCAGTCGTAGATTGTATAGGTTGCCCCACTTAACAAAATCTCAAAAAATTTTTATCTAATTTACTCTCCTCTTCAACTAGAAGAACTGATACTTATATAAAAAATACTTTGGATTTCAAAAATAAAATTTCAGATCTTCATTTGGACGTTTCTGATATCATGATCAGTTTAGATGTTGTTTCTTTATTTACAAATGTGCCTCTTTCAGAAAGTATTGAATTACTACAACAGGAATTTCCTTCGGACATTGTAAACGTATTTGATTTTGTAATAAATTCTGGTTATTTTTCCTTTAAAAATAAGTTGTATCAACAAATTGAAGGAACAGCAATGGGTAATCCTCTTTCTCCTGCTATCTCCAATTTCTTTATGGAACATTTTGAACAACGTATCTTTGACAATATTTCTCCCAGACCTACGCATTGGTTCAGATATGTCGATGACATTTTTGCTGTATGGAATGGCTCTTCTGATGAACTTCAATAATTTCTCACTAAGTTAAACGCATTTCATCCTAGGATCAAGTTTACCCTAGAAGTAGAATCAAATAAGAAGTTAGCCTTTTTAGATCTTCTAATTCTTCGCCAACCAGATGGTAACCTACATTTCTCAGTTTATAGAAAGAAGACTCATACAGGCCATTATATCCATGCGGAATTTCATCACCATCCCAGTCAAAAGGCAGGAACTATTAAAACACTGGTTCATCGGGGCCACTCCATTTGTTCTACAGACGATCTTTTACAGAAAGAACTACAATACATAACTTCTTCCTTTCTATCTAATGGTTATAAGAATTGCTTCATTAAAAGAACTTTGAGTAGTTTTAATATGTCTTCCTCTTCAAACACAGAGGAAATAACGCGCATTACTATCCCTTATGTACAAGGCATCAGTGAACGTATAGCAAAAGTTTTAAAACCACTGAATATTTTTGTTGCCTTTTGACCGTTTAGAAAAAAATCTCCACCTTTCTCACTTCTCCTAAGGACAAGCTTCCACATCTTAATCATCTAGGTGTCTACCAGATTCCGTGCTCTTGTGGATTATCTTATTTCGGACAAACGGGAAGATCTGCCTCTATTCGGCTAGAAGAACACCAATCTTATATTGAATACTTTAAACCTGAAAAGTCTGGACTTTCTAAACATGCCATCTTCACTAGACACAGAGTTCATTGGAGAAAGACAAGAGTTGTTCTTCACAAAAGTCAGTTTCTCATGGAACGCCTTTATAAAGAAACATGTGAAACTCTACTTCATTCTCCTTAAACAGATCCGACGGCTTACGTCTATCCCCTTTATGGGAGATAGTACTTTACAAATCAGCTAATCTTTCCTAACTTTTTATTGTATTAATTTTTTTTTTTTTTTTTTTAAGAAAGTTATTGACCTTTTTAGTTATCTTACACCAGCTACTTAGGTGGCACTTTTTGGAATTGTCAGTTAGTGTTTAATTTTGAGCTTAATGTACTGAAGATGCCTGTGACACACAGGCGAAAATTATACTAATAAATAATCTTTCTACGTGAGTTTTTTCCGTTATTTATTGTGTACCTTTGCTCGGAGTTGCCTGGTGTTGCATTACCTTACCCCACTCCTGAAGATATTTTCAGGTGCAAACTTTGTTTGCTTACGCTTGGATGAAGGAATTAAACTAAATTTATTATAAAAATAAAATATATTCTTCTTGTTTTGTTTCATGAAAAAATATTGTTTATTATCGATAAAATTATACAGTTTAGTATAATTCAAAATTACTATAACAAATGTTATGTCTTTAATTGTAATGTCCAAATATTTAAAGAGACAGAGTAAACACGGTAAGCACAATGAACACTCTACTACTGGCGCAAACTGCATATATAAATAACAGTGGAACTGCGTGACGGACAGTGCCGCATTACACTAATAGCGCACATCTCACTATGATGTGCATATGCTTGCGCACGTAGCAATATGATACTGTGGAAAACACAGTGCTGCTAGCGTATTTTGGCCTTCTAAATGCTACAAGATGGATTTTTATTATTTTTTTTAAACAAAATAAGAGAATTGTATAGGATTGTTGATGATAAAATTAAATATTACAAGCAAATATAAATAAATTAAGAAATATATTTATATATTGAGAAAAATTGGAGGTGCTGCAGTTCCACAATGACTATGCATGAGCCGCCCCTGCTCTGGAGCAAATAAAGAGGGAAGAAATGGCGTCAGAATTGTTGTGTGTGGCAGAATGAAGGGCAAAGTACTGGAACTGAGTAGGAGGAACGACAGGATCATGCGAATGAAACTGAGTATTGGAGAAGAGCAACTGGTCGTCTTACGTGTATATGCCCCACATGTTGGCTGTACAGCAGAAGAGAAAGATGAATTCTGGAACATGCTAGATGAAGAAATGAGGGAACTGGGCACAAACTGCATATAAATAACAGCGCGACAGACAGTGCCGCATTATGCTAATAGCTTGCATCTCACTATGACGTGCATATGCTTGCGTGCATACCAATATGACACTGTGGAAAACACAGTGTCGCTAGCGTTCTTTGCCCTCCTAAGTGCTACAAGACGGATTTTTATTATTTTTTTTAAACAAAATAACAAGATAACATTGTCCTCCGACAATGGTGATTGTCGGAGGAGACTTCAACGGATACATAGGGAGACAGAATAGGGACTGTGAAAGGGTGCATGGCGGCCATGGAGTGGGAATGATGAACCAGGAAGGAGAGAGGATTTTGGACTTTGCAGTAGTGTTTTATCTGGCAATTGTGAACTCCTTGATAACATTTAGAAGAGCATTTGATAACATTTAGAAGATAACAGTTCACAGAGGGAATACATTTTGACTAGAAGAAAACATCTTAAGGCAGTAATAAATTGTAAGGCAATCCCAACAGATCAAGTGGCGCGGTAACACCGGCTGCTGTGCGCAGCAGCCGGTGTTACCGCGCCGGCTGCTGCGCACAGCAGCCGGTGTTACCGCGCCACTTGATCTGTTGGGATTGCCTTACAATTTATTACTGCCTTAAGATGTTTTCTTCTAGTCAAAATGTATTCCCTCTGTGAACTGTTATCTTCTAAATGTTATCAAATGCTCTTCTAAATGTTATCAACAGATCAAGTGGCGCGGTAACACCGGCTTTTAAATAAGGTTGAAGATAAGAACCTTTGGAAGCCATGAGAGGAAGACAATTAAGTGGTTTCACTTAAAAGAAGAGAGTGTGACGAACCGTTTTAGGGAGAAGGTGTTAGAGAGGATTTCAGATGGATTAGAACGTGTACAAGATTGGTGGAGACATAATTCACAAGCAATTCTAAGCTGTGCAATTGAGGTGCATGGTGAAACATCCTGAAAGATCAGAGAGCAGAAGGAGGGTAGGTGGTGGAATAATAATGTACAAGAAGCAGGAAGGCTAAGAGAGTTGTTGTTGCACAAAGGCCATGGCATATCAAGACCTTTATGATCAATTAGAAATAAAGGAAAGACAGAGAAAGATTTATTGATTGACAAAATGTAGAAATAAGACAAAGGATATTGTACATGTGAGGCAGATCAAAGACTCTGGAGGAAGGGTATTAAGGAGGGATGTGGATATAAGAAACAGATGGAAAATATACTTTGAAGGGCTTTTGAATGAAGAAAATGCAAGGACTCAGAGAGAATATGGGGAGCCTTATGAGGGGATGGTGCAGAACATTAGTAGAGTGGAAGTGAAGGAGGCCATAAAGAGGATGAAGAATGGAAAATCGGTGGGCCATGACAGAATCCCAGTGGAGGCATGGAAGGCACTGGAGGAATTGACCTGCTGTGGGACCTGTTAATACAAGTTTGTCAACAGGAAAATATACCTGAGGAATGGAGGGAAAGTACTCTTGTCCCCATCTACAAGAGTAAAGGGGATGCACAAGACTGTAAGAATTACAGAGGAATAAAGTTGATGTCCCACACAATGAAAATCCTAGAGAGGGTTTTTGATGAATTGCAAAGGAGCAATTTGGCTTCATGCCTGGTCAATCGACGATAGATGCTATCTTTGGGTTATGGCAGATGATGGAAAAGTTTTGAGAGAAGCAACAGGAGCTACATCTGGTATTTATTGATCTGGAGAAAGCGTATAAAGTGCCAAGGCAAGAAGTCTGGAGGTGTCTGAGGGAGAAGAAGGTACCGGAGAAATATGTCAGGCTGGTGCAGGAGATGTACAGAAATGTGAAGACAAGAGTTCAGACCTGCCTGGGAGAGACAGAAAGTTTTCCAGTGACAGTTGGCTTGCATCAAGGGTCAGCATTAAGTCCGTTCCTGTTTAATATTGTGATGGAGGTAGCGACGGAGGAGATGAGAGAAGATGGCATTGGACTATGTTGTATGCAGATGACATCGTGCTGTGCAGAATCAAGAGAAGAAGTAGCAGTTAAACTGGAAAGTTGGAGGAAAGTACTGGAAGAGAGAGGTATGAGACTGAGCAGAAGACAGAGTATATATGTTGCAAAGTGGATGGCAGTCGGGAGACAGATCTGGAGATGGAAGGAAATGTCATCATTAAGGTCGGTGACTTTAGATACTTAGGTTCAACAATGAAAGAGGATGGTGAGGCTGAGAAGGAAGTGGGATGCAGGATGGAGGAACCTGAGAGAGAGAGATGGCTAGAGTGCTATGTGATAAGAGGATGCCGATCAATTTAAAAGGCAAAATCTACAGGACAAGTAGTGAGACCAGCTATGATGCATTCTATGGAAACTGTGGCCCTGAGGAAAAACAACATCAGCAGGATGAAGGTAGCAGAGATGAGAATGCTTAGGTGGATGTGCGGTGTGACCAGAAGGATTGTCTGAGAAATGACTATGTAAGGGGGAAACGGTGAAAGCTATGAACTTAGGAGCAAAGATACAGGAGGCAAGGTTGAGATGGTTTGGTCATGTGAAGAGGGGGAGGAAGAGTATGTGGGAAGAAAGGTCATGCAGATGGATGTGCAGGGGAGGAGGAAGCGCAGGCAGCCAAAGAAGGGATGAAGGGAGATGGTGGAGGAGGACTTGAGGATGAAGAACGTGGATGTGGCTACAGCCAGAGACAGGAGGTTGTGGAGGAGACTCACTACAAACAGCGACCCTACTTAAGTGAGACAAGCTGCAGAAGAAGACGACTAAACAGATCATTAGATAGATGTAGTATCCAGTGGTTTCTTAGGATCTACTACTACTCCTTGGTATTACAGTCCATTTAGGACCTGAACCTGTTTCAGGACAGCCTTCCAATTCTTCACGATTCTGTGTCTTTTTCCTCCAGTTCTTTACTCTCATTTTCTTTAAATCATCTCCTTTTTGGTCGTCCTCTGGGCCTATATCCACCCACTCCATACATGAAGACCTTTTTAACGGCTGTCATCTTACATTCGTTGAGATGGCTAGGAACGTGTCCTAGCCATCTCACCTTTATTTCAATAATAATATCCACTTCATTGAATTTCTCCATTATTTCTTTGTTATTCCTCACTCTCCAGATTCCATTCTCATTAATTGGGCCAGAGAACTTTCTTAATACCTTTCATTCCCATATTTGTAATTGATTTTGATCTCTGGATCATTGTCCATATTTCACAGCTGTACAAAAGTACAGGTTTGAGGATGACCTTATATAGCTGGATTTTACTTTTTATCGAAATCAAATTGGATTTTAATAGTGGTTGAATACTATAATAAGTTCTATTTGCAGCAGCTATTCCTATAAGTAATTTCAACTGACACATCATTACTTTCTGTTATTACTGAACCCAAATATGTGAACTGCTGGACTTGTTCAAAGGTTTCTTCATCTACTTTGAAACTTTGGATCTTTCCAAATTTTTGTTTTTCTCTGGAAACAATTAAGTATTTTGTTTTAGTTTCGTTTGTGTGTAGTCCCATTTTCTTTGCCTCCTCCCTCGTATGTTTATAACCCTGTCTGAGGCTTCTCTCAGTCCTTCCAATACAGTCCAACATCATCCACAAAAGCCAAAAGCTGTAGACTTCTATTCATAATAGTTTCATCTCTGTTTATGATTGCATTTCGTATTACCCTTTCAAGGCATAGGTTGAAAAGCATTGTTGATAGTTGATCTCCTTGTTGTAATCCTGAACTCGGTGTGAGTTCACTCTACATTTCACTCTACACATGGTATTTCTGAGTGTCATTTTAACTAATCTTATCAATTTGGGTGGAATTTGGAATTCTTCTTGACTTTGAATAGCTTATCTCTATTGATGTTATCACAGGCTTGTTTAAATCGTGCAAATGGTGCAGATTGATATGGAATTTGTAGCATTTCTCCATTATAGTTCATACTGTAAAAATCTAGTCTGTTGTAATCTACCATACCTAAAGCCACTTGGTAGTTGCCCAGCATTTCTTCTATGAAAGGTTGCAATCTAGTTGCCAGTATCCTTGCAAATATTTTGTAAATTACTGCTAACAGTGATATTCCTCTATAATTTTGGCACAGAGACCTGTCATTTTTCTTATGGATAAGGAAGATAATAGTAGTGTCCCATTCAGTAGGCAGAAACTCAGTTTCCCATTCTTCTGTCAAGCACTCATGTATTTTGATTAATAGTGATCACCCACCGTATTTTAATAGCTCAAATGGTATTTCATCTTCACCAGGTGCTTTATTATTTTTCATTCTCTTTAGGGCTAATTCCATCTCGTGTAATTCCGGTGCTTCCTCTGTCTCAGCTTTTCCCCATACTTGCCAGGGGTTAGTTAAACTCATCTTCTTCTGGAATGTTAGTTTCCAAGCTTGTTTTGTCTTGAAGGAGATCTTCAAAATATTCTGCCCACCTTTTCAAAATGTCGTCCTTTCCATTAAGCAAGTTGTCGTCACGGTCTCTGAAGAAAGTTGTTCTGGGTGTTGAAATCTGCCTTTAATTTCCTTTATCTTATTATACATTTTCTTAATTTGTCCTGTATTCTTCAAAATCTCAATTTCATTTAACCTTGCCTTTTCCCATTCATGCTTCTTTCTTCTACACATCTTTTTGGCTTGTTTTAATTTTTCTCTATATTCATTCTCATTTGCTTGGGGGTTTTCTGTTCAAGCATCTTTAGACGAGCTGTATTTCTGTCTTCAACACATTTTCTACATCCAAATCATACCGTTCATTTCTTTTATCATTGTTTCTGAATCTCAGGACTTCTTCAACCACTTTGGTAATTTTATTCTTGTTCCTTTCCCATTTTTTATCTATAGTCATATCATTTGTATATTCATCCTCTTTCTCTTCATTTATTTCTTCTCTCAATCTTTCAACATATTTTTGTCTGATTTTTCCATCTTTTAAATTTGGTATTCCAAAATTAAAAGAGGAGAATACCAAGATATCATATCTTGGTATTCTCCTTCCTCGACCTACCTTATTAATTTTTATCCTTTGTTTATATTTAATTCTTAACAAGTAATGATCCATATTACAATCCACTCCTCTAAAACCTTCTTACATCAATGATATCTGTTGTATGTTGTCTATCAATCGTCACATGATCTATCTGATTTTCCGTTATTCCATCTACCAATCTCCAGGTAACTTTATGCACTTTTTTATGTGGAAAACAGGTTGTACATATGATCATATTTTTGCCACTTGCAAAATCAATTAGTCTTGTGCCATTTTCATTACTTTCTTCATGTGCACTTCATGTATTCTCCTTCCTCTACTTTCCTATTTAGGCAATCATGTCTCCTAGAACCATTTTAATATCATGTTTTGGTGACTGATCATATATTCTCTCCAGTAATTCACCTTATCTTCTTCACAAGAGTTCTCGGTTAGTGCATGTGCACATATAAGTGAAATATTGAACATTTAAACTTTATTCTCAGTACACAAAGTCGTTCATTAATCTAAAATCAAGAACATGTGTTTCCATTTTTTATCAACCAAGAATGCTGAGATCAAAAAGACCAAAGGCTTTTTGATCTCATCCACTGTAAAAAACAGTATGTGTTCTGGTATCAAACATGCTACTTCCTTTCCATCTCACTTCCTGCAACTGTTATCCTCACTCTATATCTCTGGAGTTCCTCACACACACTCTCTTCAATGCTTCTGGTCTATTCAGGCTCAAGACATTCCAGCTTCCAAAACCAATATTCATCATCCTTTTTCTATTGTCCGGGTCATTCAGTGAAGTCCGTCCGGTTAATTTTCCTTTTGACTTTCTTAACAAGTTGAGTTTTTACAGGGCAGGATTGTTAGCCCTGAACCTTTCTTAGAATTTATCTTTGCAAATATCACAATTGGCCTTATTTAAAATAATGTGTTATCGGATCTAACTTTTCCATATTTTTGACAAGGACAGGCAGTCATTCTGATTCAAATAAGGGTGGCGATGTAAGGCCTCAGCACTCTCTTTGAATAGGAGTTCGAATTCATACCAACATCTGCGTAGAAAGAGAGTTTTAGAGCAAAGATTGTAGTCTGCCTCTATTCCATGTTGCACCAATCCAGACTTGTATCAGATTTACTGTGAAGAATATAAGATTGATGTTCTTGTATTCTTTTTTTTCTATTGAACGTCCAGTTTGTGAAAAGTATGAAAGCTGGCAGTCATATGGAACTTGATATACACTAGGAAGAGACATAGTTGAGAGTTTATTAATGGAAATATAAGTAGCTACTAAATCATATTTCCTCAGAATTCTTGAAATAGTCTCTAATATGCCAAAGATAGGAAGAGTGATCATGCAGTATTGACTTGGGAGGTAGTGAAACATGAAATTTTAAGAAGGGATACATGCAGAACTATGAGGAAGGTGATCGTGACAAGCTTAAGAGGAAGCTTGAATCTGTCCAATGGCATAAAACCCTGCACAGGAAGGATGTCCATGTCAGGAGGGTAAATCAGGTAGGAATTAGATGGATGAGTGGTATCGTTAACTATGAGCTGGAAAAAAAAATGTTCTGTAGGGTACATTAGGAGAAAGGTGACCAACAAGCTCATGAATGGTACAAAGGTTAAGCAAGCAACAAAGATGACCAGCATAGTAAGGAAGGCAAAATCAGATTATGAGAAGAGAAAGAGACAGATGACCAACAAGGGATGGATTATTATTATGACCTATAGAAAGGAAATAAATAGTCAGAATTAGCAAATGTAACTGATAATAGTTTCCCAAATAACACCACATGAAAATAATTAAACGAAGCATTAAAAGAAACAAAAAAATGGAAATCAGCAGAAGATAAAATCCCAATAAAAGTTATAAAATATGCAGGAAATAACTTTAAACTATGATTTATTATGTTAAACAAAATATATAACACAGGAAGAATATCCACCTATTGGAACCCGTACCTGTGATTCTTATCTTTAAAAAATGAAGTAAGAATAATTACAACAACTGCACAGGACTAAATTCATTAAACACAAATTACACTCGGGTCTCTTTTTATGCAAATTTCAAGTTATGCGGTATAGTAGGCCCACAGATACGAAACCTTTCGACACTTCTGCGCATGTCAACAGAAGGAGAATCCATTCTGATAACTGGGTAATCCAGCGTTTCCCAAACTTTTACTACGACGGAACACTTCACAAATCTTAAAATTTTCATGGAACACCTTGGTTATTTTGTAATGTATTAATTAATTGTTAATTATCTGATTTTTATTAATTAATGATTAATCAATAATTAATGATTAATAATTAATTAAACAAATTAAACATAAACATCATCAAATTCCTGACATGTACCCTGAAGAGGTGTACAGTATATGATAGTACTACATGAAAAATTTATATCATTACTAACTTCCTATCTACAATTTTCCTCTATATCAGTCTGTTACTTCTCAAGACTTCAACACTATCAGATCTTATATTTCTATCGTCTAAGGCACTTTGTACTGTATCAATCCACCTATATCTTGGTCTTCCTCTAGGTTGTTTTCTTGCACACATGACAGAGAACACTTGCTTTGCTAATCTTTCCTCGCCCATTCTGTTTAAGTGATCATACCACCTGAGATTAACTCTGCAAAAGCATTTTCCAGATCGACAAAACTTAAAGACAGATCTTTGTTATATTCCCATGCTTTCTCAACTATTTGTCGTAAAGTGAAGATCTGATCCTGCAGCCTCTATTTGGCCTGAATATCCAGCTTGTTCTTCACCAAGCATTTCTTCCACAATTCTTATCAACCATTTCTCAAGTATACTGGCATAAATCTTGCCAGGAACACTCGGTATGTGAGTGTTCCTGGCAAGAAATACTCACATACCTCTGGAATTCTCAGAATATAAGAATTATAGAGGTATTTCTCACATTCAGTTTTCTTTCTCTTTTTATATATGGGTACTATTAAAGCTCTACTCCAATCATTAGGAATTCGTCCCTCTGTCCAGGCCTTCTGAACTATGCAGTGCAGCCACTGTAAGACTTTTATACCACCATACTTCAGCATTTCTGGTCGAATATCATCTACTTCTTCTGCCTTTCCACATTTCAAGCCTTTGATGGCTCTTTTCTACTTCAAGTATGGATATGTATTCCTGATTGTATGCCTGTTGAGTGTTTCTTACCACTGTGCTATTACTGCTTGTTTCATTTAGGACTTTTTCGAAGTAATTACTCCATACTTCAAGGATATCTTTTTCTCCCATTTTCATGTTGCCTTTATCAACTTTAACTTCTTTTACAACAATCTTTCCTTCATTTTGAAGCTTCTTCAACAACCGCCAGAATATTTTGCCACCTTCTTGTTATTTATTTTCTATGTTCTTGTCAAAGTTGCTATCGGAGAGCTCCTGAGAGATTTGTGTTTTTTGTTGATTTATTGATGTTTTGGATTCAATTTAATGGACTTAAGTGTGTAATTTTGGTATATTATTGGAGCTTTATTAGCGTGGTTAGTGTACTAAAGTGTTTTATAACATAATCTATGTCGGGAAGTCGCCGCTAGATGAATTCGTAATGTGTAGTGTTCGTGCAAGCTCCAGATAAGATAAGTATCATTTTCAGTTATCGATACAAATTACTTAATATTGTGTAGTTTTGTTTTGTTTGCCTTGCGTATTTTAGTGCGTCTATTTTTGGTGTGTTATAACATATAATTTGACAAAACACGTTGAAATAAGTATGGCACCTGTGCGAAGGAAAATGGCGGCCAGTAATGAAGGTTCGCCATCGTTATCAAAGAACGGTAGCATAAAAGAAATGAGTCAGTGTACTAGCTGTGAAATGTACGCTTTGCGGAGTGCAGTCGGAGTGCAGTTGGTTAGATGATAATAAAGGATTGAATGTGTGTAGAAAATGTAGGGAGAATGAGGAATTGAAGTGTATTTCGGATCGTGAGTGTGATATTTTTGTCAACCTTCAGAATGAAGGAAATAGGGATATGACAAGAAACGGCAAGGTTGTACATGAAAATTGTGAGAGTGTGAATGTAGAAAGTGTGAATGATAGTATAAATGGTTTCTCAGAGAACAAAAAAGATGAGATAGATGCATTGAGTGAGATCGCGTTGTTGAATAGTGCGATAGAAAGAGCAAAACAGCAGCTAGAGTGCATGAACAAAAGTAGACTGAATGAACCAACCAATAATAAAAGGTATGACAGGAAAAATAGACGTATGAATGTGAACATGAACAAAATGAAGGATAGAGTGCTGTATGGAGACTCGTTAGTACGAGGTGTGTTAGTAGAGGATTTGACAAAATCGTACCAACCTGGTGCGACCATAAAGGACGTAACTGAGTCTATTAGAGAGCAAATGGAAAGGGTGAAAGAAATGATTGTTGTGGCAGGTACGAATGATTTGAAAGGAGATAAAATGGAAATGATAGAAGACCTGAATGAATTGTTTGAGGTAGCAAAAGAAAAGAGTGAGAGAGTTCGAATGATTAGTCTTTTGCCACGGTATGACAGTGAAATGTTTAAAAGGAGGGCTATAATTGCGAATGACTTTATGCGTGGGTTATGTATGACGCGTGGTGTGGAATTTGTGGATGTGTGGAGTGAGTTTGATGGGCGAAAGGATCTATATAAGATGGATGGCTTGCATTTGAATGGTTACGGTGTAAGAAGACTTGAGAAAGTGTTGCTGAATGTAGTGGATGTGCAAATTCAGGGAAACTAGATTTGTAGAGAGAGAGATACAGTCCTTATGGAGGCAGTTGAATGTAAGAATGATTATAATATGCCAGAGCAAATAAGGACAAGAAATCTGAGTGGGATAGTTAATATAAGGCATCAAGGTAGGGTTGGGGCTAATGGGGGTCTTAAATTCATGTACACTAATACTAGGAGTATTAGGAACAAGAAGGAAGAGTTTTTGGCCATGGTTGGCACTTCCAGACCACAGGTTATAGGTATTAGTGAAACATGGCTGACTGTAGATGATATAACTAGTGGGATTGAATGTGATGGGTATAGTGTGTTCAGGAATGACAGAGAGAATAAAATGGGGGAGGAGTATTGTTGATGATAGCTGATGAGCTCCAGCCAAGGAGAATAGAAGTTGAATTGCAGGATAGAGAAAAGAGCACATTTGAGGCCATTTGGTGTGAGATTGTGGCTAGCAGAACTAAATATACAATTGGGTGCTGCTATAGACCAGGTGATGGAAAAGATGGTGGTGACAGTATGCACAAGCAAATAGAAGAAATGGGTGGAAGGAGGGTGATTATTATGGGAGATTTCAACTATGGTCGCATTGATTGGAGTGAGGAGAGGACACACGGGAGGAAGGAACTGGATTTCATGCGGTTATTAAGGGATAACTATCTGCGACAACATGTAACGGAAAATACTAGGGGTCAGAGAGTGCTTGACCTAGTAATTACATCTGAGGATTTGGCTGTAACAAATATGACCACGTTGCCACCAATCGGTGAGAGTGATCATAGGGTCTTAATTTGGGAGGTGGCTAAAGGTGTAGAATTTTCAATTAAGACAGGGTACATGTGGAATTATCGGGCTGGAAAGTATGACAAGCTTAGGAGTTTGATTGGTTCAGTGCCATGGCATGTACAACTGCAAGGACTAGAAGTTGATAGTGCATGGGAGGTAGTTAAGAAGTGTTTGCATGAAGCAATGGCTGACTGTATACCTAGAGTCCGAATAATAAATCAAGTATGGGTTAAATGGATGAATAACACCATTAAGCTTGAGTTGCAAAAAAAGAAACAACTATGGAGGGAATTTAAGGAGAAGGGTGACCGGCAGGCACATGAACGGTATAAAGCGCAGGCCAGAAGGGTGACGAGTGTGGTAAGAAAAGCAAAAAAGAATTACGAAAGAACATTGGCCATGCAGGCTAAAGAGAATCCTAAACAGTTTTTTAGATATGTAGCAAGTAAAAGGAAAAATGTACATGGCAGATTGATTTTAAAGAATGCCAATGGTAGGGAGGTAACTGAATCAGTTGAGATAGTTGAGTTACTGAGTGAGCACTTTGCAAAAGTATATCATCCAGGTGGTGACATTGCAGAAACGAATAAACCAGTAGATTATACGGGAATTGTGGTTAATGAAGTGGAGGTGAGTAGTCTATTGCATAACCTCAATGTCAATACATCTGTGGGATTGGATGGTATACCAGCTCGTGTTGTACGAGAAGCAGCTAAAGAATTGTCAGTACCCTTGACCATTTTGTTTAATTTGAGTCTCGGGTCTGGGTAAGTCCCGAGCGGGTGGAAAGAGGGGAAAATAGTTCCACTGCATAAAGGTGGTTCAAAGACTGCTGTTGTAAATTACCGACCGATTAGCATATCAGGAATCATTGTCAAGGTCTTAGAGAAATTAGTCAAGAAAAGAATACAGGATTGGATAGATGAAAATGGGATATTGTATGGGGGACAACATGGTTTTGTGAAGGGTAGATCATGCCTCAGTAACTTGCTCACGTTTTATAACACAGTGACGGCTGAACTGGATAGGGGTAATGGGTTTACAGTGATACTACTGGACCTTGCCAAGGCCTTTGATAGGATACCACATGGAACCCTAATCAGTAAACTGGAGCAGATGGGTATAGATATAGGGTTGGTGAGATGGATAAGAGGGTGGTTGAAGGAGAGATATCAAAGAGTGGTTTATTCAGGAGTGGAGTCTAAAAGACGTCTTGTGACTAGTGGAGTGCCACAGGGCTCTGTTCTTGGACCACTGCTTTTCAATTTGTTCATCAATGATATTGGAAAGGATCTGAGAGGAAGTGTTCACTTGTTTGCTGATGATGCAAAGTTGGGTAGAGCAATTGTGAGTGCACAGGATGTCAAAATTTTACAGGATGATTTGGATAGTTTGGAGGACTGGGCTAGGAAAAATGGATGTCAATTTAATGTGGCAAAGTGTAAGGTTATGCACTTTGGGGTGAAAAGAATAGCAGCAGTATATCGCATTGGTGGAACCATACTCCAGGAGATTGATGAGGCCAGGAATTTGGGAGTGTTGGTGGATAGGGAATTGAAGTTTAGGGGGCACATTGCAAAAGTAACTAAAACAGCTCACCAAATCACTTGGCTTCTGAAAAATACTTTAACATGCAGAGACGAACAAGTTGTTGTTCCTCTGTATCGAGCCTTGATAAGACCCCATCTGGACTTCTGTGCCCAGCTATGGGCACCAGTGTTTCTTTGTGATGGGGAGGAAGTGGAGAGGGTCCAGAGACGAGTGACCAAGATGATAGCAGGTCTGTGGAATGAATCTTATGAGAATAGGTTGAAGATTTGTGGGTTGCAGAAATTGGACGATAGGCGAAGGAGGTGTGATATGATTGAGACATTCAAATTACTGAAGGGTTTTTGTAAGATTGATCCAGAAGATATTTTTGAAAATATGACTGGGGGTGGGAGGACTAGGGGCCATGCATGGAAGCTGGGCAAGAGCATGGTTGACAAGGGTGTTAGAGCTAGGTTCTTTACTTGGAGAGTGGTAAATGAGTGGAATTAGCTTCCAGAGTCTGTTGTGGGTGCTACGACCGTGAATGAGTTCAAGGCAAGGTATGATAGATACTGTGTGAATGTTGAATAGTTGTTCTTGACATGATGTTAGGGTCTCCCTCGATGAGTCTGTCGACTCCTTGAAGTTTCCCGGAACAATAATAATAATAATAATAATAATAAAAAGTCCTCCCATGACTTTTGTTTAGCAAGTTTTACCCAGTGATTAGCTTTCTTACATTTGTCTCTGTATTCTCTAAGAGCACAAGGTGACTTATTTGCCAGGAACTTTTAATATGCTTTCTTCTTTTCCTTCACTGCCTCTTTAACTTCCTGTGTCCACCATGAAGTTCTGATTTTTCTATCATTGCAGACAACCTCACCACATGCCTCTCTGTCTGACTCTGTGAGGGTTTTCTTCAAGGCTTGCTACTGAATCTCCAAAGTGTGGTTCCTTTTCTCAAACTCTTTCATTGTTTCTTCAATAATCTTTGTGTATTTTAGTCTACAGTTCACATCTGTGAGCTGCTCAACTTTTATACGCTTTAAAACTTTCTTACATGTTATTCTTTTCAATACGAAATTCAATTTTATCCTGCTCAAGACTAAATAGTGATCACTTCCAATTTCAAATCCTCTGTACACTCTGGAGGTGGATGAATCACTGTCTGTTGCATCAAAAAAATGCTGTTTTTACTGAATAGTTCAATAACTGCTTTGTACCAGAAGTGGAAACATATATAAAGCAAAAGCTCTCAATTTTAAAGTTATATTAATTTTTTACAATGCACCAATTCATCCGCATTTAGAACATCCAAATGTTGAAAGTTTATTTTTCACTTGGTTAGACTATAATAAATTTAGTTTAATCCTTTATCCAAGTGCCAGCAAACAAAGTTTGTGCCTGAAAGTATTTTCAGGACAAGGGTAAGGTGGTACAACACTGGACAACTTGTTGCAAAGGTGGAGCAAGCTAACATCACTCCTATCTAGTATCTCCCATAATGCAAAACATATCTCCTTGGGGATATGTATAATATAAAATTATATGCATAATGTAAAATCTTTCCCTAAATCGAGAGTAATTTAATAAAAAGCGGTGGCACACTGTTTGGCAACTCCTATAGGTAGAGATGACTTTGCTAATGCTTCTCCACTTGGGCCTGGCTCCCACTGAACAGACCTCAATAAAGGTCGAAACTAGTCTGTGTAGTGGCCCTTCCCTTAATGCATAACATTATACATATCCGCTAGGAGATGTGTTTTGCATTATGGGAGATACTAGATAGGAGTGAAGTTAGCTCGCTCCACCTTTGCAACGAGCTGCCCGGTGATGTACCACCTTACCCCGGTCCTGAAGATACTTTCAGGTGCAAAACTTTGTTTGCTCACACTTGGATAAAGGATTGAACTAAATTTATTATAGTCTAACCAAGTGAGAAATAAACTTTCAACATCTTTCTCTAAATCCAGAGTAATTTAATAAAAAGGGGTGGCACACCTTTTGGCAACTCCTATAGTTAGAGATGACCTTGCTAATGCTTCTGCCTGGTATCTCCACTTGGGCCTGGCTCCCACTGAAGAGACCCCAATAAAGGTCGAAACTAGTCTGGGTAGTGGCCCTTCCCTTAATGCATAACATTATTATACATATCTGCAAGCAGATGTGTTTTGCATTATGGGAGATACTAGATAAGAACGCTGTTAGCTTGCTCCACCTTTGCAACGAGTTGCCCGGTGTTGTACCACCTTACTGCAGTCCTGAAGATATTTTCAGGCGCAAGCTTTGTTTGCTCACACTTGGATAAAGGATTAAACCTAAATTTATTATAACATCCAAATGTGCAGGTAGTGTTTTTTCCACCCAATAAAACTAGCATTATTCAGCCATTAGATCAAGGCATAATTGCTACTTTTAAAAAATATTACGTTAAGCACAGTTTTCAATTTATATTCAATAAACTAGAAAACAAATCATTAACAGTAACTGACGTTTGGAAAAATTAATTCTATTTTGGGCTGCTTAAATCATGTTGCATCTCCTATCGCTGAAATAAGCCACAAACTTTAAATGTCTGCTGGAAAGCAGCTTGGCCTGGATGTGTTGCAAACAGTGCAACTATGCATAGATCTACATTATCAGCTGAAATCATTACTTTGCCACAGGAAATTGGTGGAGAAGGTTGTGATACAATTAGCCAGCCGACGTAGACAAGGTGCTTGTGGATAATGCCTTAAGTGATGACGATGATATTGGATATAGATTAACTTTAGATATCGTTGAAGATTCAGAAAACGATAATGAAGCGGAAGAAAAACCTGCCCCCCTCACTGCAAATATAATTCGAGGTCTTGAACTGTGCAATAAATTGGAAAATCATTTTCTTGTTAATGACACGAATTCTAAACGAGCCTTTAAATTTCAACGTGAGCTGAAGAACTGTATGTCTGGATATCACCAGCTGTATAAAAAATTAGTGAAATCATCATCACAAAGTTTAATCACTGATTACATTGTCAGAAGATAAAAATCAGCACAGAACGAGGGTAAAGCTAATTCTGTTTGTGAAGAACCATTGCCTTTACCATACAGATCTGATGTGCTGACTATCTCTTCTGGTGATGAAAGTGATTTTGCACCAGTTCGCAAAAGTTGCCGAATATCGTCTAATAGCGATGATAATTCTGATGACAAAATGTAAAAAAAAAAGTTACTTTTCAATAAAATGAAATGAATAAAGCTTTAAAACAAACTTAGGCATTCTTATTTTCCTAAATTTTCATAAACTTTTTTAATGCGATTTTAGGTTTATTTTAATTCATTGCTTGTTTTATGCAGTTTTTGAAACGTATGGAATGTATCCCTAATTTTTCAACATAAGTCATTCCTTTTTTGAGATTTTTTATATGCGGTTTTCTGTGGAACGTATCTACTGCATAAAAATAGACAAGACTGTATAAGATTATGCCAAAATAGTGAAGACCAGAATCAACCTAACTAAAGGACAGAATGGTTTTAGAAAAGGACGATCTCGTACAGATCCTATATTCAGCCTCAAATTCTAATTGAGAAAAGAATAGAATTCAACTTAGAAATGTATCGAACATTCATAAATTATATATATATATATGTATAAAAAACCTTTCGACAAGATATATATATATACTCTTTGATGTACGAAAAAAACCACTAACCTAAAACTTTAAACCACTCTACAACCTATATGATAAAACAATAAACAACAACAAAAAAAAAAAAAAAAAAAAAGCATTGAACAGAACCAAAACATTTAAGTAACAGAAAGTATCAGATAAGGATAATCCCTTTCTCCAGTTTTATTGGGAATATATATGAAATAATCAAAGAATGGAGAGTAATCAACACAGAAGGAATTTAAATAGAAAATAATTTTATCTTAGGTAACTTATTTTTTGCAGAAAACCAAGCAATATTTGGATCAACTGAGGACAGTCTAAAAAGCAGCTAAACATAAACTGAATTTAATAATAAAACAATATAATATGTCAATCTTAACTGTATTTTTTAGGGAAATTAGAATGTAGACTAATATTATCTAAAATAAACTTAATTAATACTTCTAATATTTTGGCAAAGTCCAATTCCCATTGTCATGGAACAAAATATAATAATACATGCATGCAGGCACTACACTAAATAATGAAGATGAAGCATGTTAACTGAGAATAGGCTTTAAGCCCTAAATAATCCTCACCCCCCCAGTGGGCTAAATTGAGCATCCTTAGCTGCTCTGGCAAAGTACAGAGGATGAGAGCTTACCAAGTTTGGGACAGTTTCATACAACCAAATTTGGTGAGGTAGGGTAGTTTCTTACAAAAGCAGATTCAAGGAAAATTTTTTCGTATTTATATTTGCTGCGAGAGTAAAGGGGCTTTCTTCCAGCGTATTCTTTTGTGGGTATCCAAAGCATGGTCAGCAAGTCCTAAGTGACTGTAGTCATGGAAACATATACACTCCTTATGTTCAGCAATTCTGATGTTGGCTATCCTGTCTGCCTGGCCACAGTAGAATAGTTTATAACTACAAGGGACTAATAAATATCTGGTAAGTCTAGGGGCTAGGACTACAGCTGGTCTTTGGTGGAACTGATAAGGGATGCTAATTTTCTATATGGTTTGTAAATGGTTGAAAGGCTGTATTTTTTTAAAATTTTTGTTAGTTTTTTGGATATGCCTTGGATATATGGCATAGTGATAGCTTTTGGCGCAGTCTCTGTTCTGGAAAGAGCGAGAGGATGTGTGATTTGGAGTTTTAATATTGTATAATTTTATATATAATTTTAATATGGTAGGAACTGTAGCCATTGGCTAAGGTTATGTGAAGGTGGTCAAGTTCAGTGGCGAGGGCACTGTTATCTAAACTAATTAATTTAACTCTGTTATATAAAGTTTTAATAATTTCATACTGTTGGGATGGGGGGGGGGGAGAAAGTGACTGTTTGTTAATGTGTCAGTCTGTGTGGGTTTTCTGTAAAAAGACAACGGCAGTGATCCGTCGTTGGTGAGTAAACTTGGTTGGATGAAAGTGATATAGTAACGGGAATAGAAATGGAAGGATTCAGTATTTTTTGCAAGAATACAAAGGGCAAGAAGGGGGGGGGAGTGCCGTGATGATAGCATGGGAATTAAGTCCACATAAGGTAGACATGAAAGGGGGGAAATAGCGGCAATGGTTATGAGGCAGTGTGGTGTAACGTGGAGGTTGAGAGGAAGACATATTTAGTTGGATGTATAGGCCTGGGAATGTGAATGGTGGTGATGAAGAAATGTATAAACAACTTGAATTAGTGAACAAAGGAAGGGTAATTATGATACGTGATTTTAATTATGGCAGTATAGATTGTAATGAAGAGATAGCATTTGGGAATAAGGAAAATGATTTCTTGAGAGATAACCATCTTGGGCTGCACGTAAAGAAGGCATGCGAGGATCAAGAGTTCTAGATCTGATAATTTCATCAAACAATGTAATTGTAAGAGGGGTATCACACTTTCCTCCAGTTGGTGAAAGTGATCATGAAGTAATCACCTCTGTTGTGGCTAGTCATATGCAGCCTTTTGTGGGGAAAGGATATATGCGGAATTATAAGGCTGGTGATTATGCCAAGCTTAGAAGACAGCTTGGAACTATAATGTGGAACGAGTTGAGCGGTAAGGAAATAAATGCTGCATGGGAACTGATAAAGAAATGCATAACAGCATCAATGTGTGAATGTATTGCTAAGGGTCAAAAGGCTGAATAAGGTAGGTGTAAAATGGGTGAATGTAGAGCTTAAGCATGAAATCTGGAAAAAGAAGGTACTTTGTAGGCAGTACAAGATGAATAATAATAGTAATCAGTTACATGAAGAATATAAAGAACAAGCAGGAGAGTGACTCAGTTAGTAAGGAAAACAAAGGTACAATATGAGCAAAAATTGGCAAATCATGCAAAGAAAAACTCTAGAGGTTTTTTAGATATGTAGAAGGAAGAATGATCATGGTAAGATGAAGTTAAGGGATGAAAGTGGTAGAATGGTAACTGCTGCAGAAGACATTGTTGAGGTATTCAGTGATCAATTTATAAGGGTGTTTCATCCTGATCAGGGTGGAATCATAAGGAAATTAAGTGTAAAGGACATAGGAAGGGATGGCTTAATTGTGAGTGAGCAGGAAGTGTTTGAGGAAATAAATAACCTTGATGTCAATAAGGTTATTTATTGACATTTATGGTGATATGTCATCAATAAGATTTGATGACATATCACCATGCATCTTAAAGGAATGTTCCAGGAAATTGGCATGCCTGTTTAATAAGTCTCACAGCACAGGTTCCAATGGAGTGGATGGAGGGTAAAATGGTTCCACTGCATAAAGGTGGTGATAACGCTGTAGCTTCAAATTATAGACCGGACTGGAGTTGTGAAGGTCCTGGAGAGATTAGTGAGAAGTAGGATACAGAAATGGATTGATAACAGCAGTATTCTCTGTGGTTATCAGCATGAGTTTGGTAAGGAGAAATCATGCTTCACTAACTTACTTATGTACTATAACAAGGTGACAAATACCTTGGATAGAGGAGATGCATATTTGTACTTAGATTTTGCAAAGCTTTTGATAGACTGCCACATGACAAGCTCTTAAATAAATTGAAACAGAGGGGATTGGATAACAGACTTCTGAGTTGGATCAGTGACTGGCTGTTGGATAGGAATCAGAAAGTTGTATATGGGGGTGATGTATCCTGAAAGAGAAAGGTCACTAGGGAAGTGCTGCAGGGGTCAGTTTTGTGGCCATTGTTGTTCAATTTGTATGTTAATGATATTGGGTTGGGTTTAACTAGTGATATCCAGCTGTTTGCAGATGATGCAAAACTGGGGAGAGCAATGCAGAGTCAAGAGGATGCTACTGCCTTACAAGAGGACTTGAATAGATTGCATGAATGGGCAGGTAAGTAAGTGGAACTATCAGTTCAATGTTGCAAAGTGTAAAGTTTTGAGATTTAGTAAGCAACAATGGGATGCAAAGAGATTTCTCATCTCCTCTACTTCTGTTAAAGTTTCCCCACCAAGTGGGGAAACTTTAACAGAAGTAGAGGAGATGAGAAATCTAGGAGTGATGGTGGACAAGGACCTGAAATTCAGGAGCCACACTGCACAAGTTGTGAAGACATCACATCAGATAATGGCAATGATGCATTGGACCCTGACATGCAGAAATTGAGAGATTATGATTCCATTGTACAAGGCCTTGATCAGGCCTCATATGGATTATTGTGCACAGATTTGTTCGCTGAGTTTTCATGGTGACGAGGATATGTTGGAAAGGGTCCAGAGAAGATTCGCAAAGGTAGTCAGTGGTCTTTGGAATGTACAAGGACAGATTGAGAGAATGTAAGTTGCAGAGCCTCGTGAATATGAGGAAAGGGGGGGGGGGATATGATCGAGACATATAAGCTAGTCAGGGGTTGTTATTGGGTCGACATGGAAGAGATTTTTTCATAAAATGGGAGAGGGGAGTAGAACAAGAGGCCATTGCTGAAAAAAACTGCATAAGGAGGGTGTGAACAGAGGAGTAGGTTTTTTGCATGGAGTGTTGTTGGTAAGTGGAATGCATTGCCTGAGTGCGTTGTGGGTGTAGACACACTGAATCAGTTTAAAGCACGGTTGGATGAGCATTGTGTGCAATAGTGTGTACCTCCCACGATGAGTATCTGACTCCATACAGGTCAAATGTTAATAATAATAATAATAAAGTATCTAGGAAGGGGAGACTGTTGTCATTGTTTTTTTCTAATGCGAACTGGATCCTGGTATGTTGATTGTTTTAAGTGTGTTAAAAATATGCTGGGAGCATCCAGGCCATGCAGCCAAATGGAGAAAACATTATCGAAGAAGTGTAGTGGGTGGATCATTATGGGGCAGAATTTAGAGCTTTCTCTTCAAATGTTTCCATGAAGATATTAGTTGGGGGGAAGGGGAGTGAAAGCAGAGAGCCCATGATTGTCCCCCTGTATTTGTTTGTAGAGGGCTCTCAAATGTTTCCATGAAGAAACTAGCCAGGGAAGGAGAAAGTGGAGAGCCCATAGCTGTCCCCCCCCCTCTGCTTGTAGAGGACTTTGTTTTATCCACCCCCCCCCTGCCTAATTTCTTTTTCTCATGTGAACCACTAGGAGTAGGAGACACTATTTAGGACTGTAAACCTACTCCTACTCTCATTGACATGCTTCATCTTCATTATTTAGTGTAGTGCTGCGTGCTTGTATGGCAATTTGACTTTGCCGAAATATTGAAAGAATTAATTAAATTTATTTTAGTTAATTAGTCTATATTGTAATTTTCTTAAAAAATACAGTTATAAATAGCCAACATATATGCCTTTCCACAAGACTTACAAATATGCCAATCTCTCAAGAAAAAGCTAAAACTATAACATTCAAAGGAAATTTGTTATCTTCCCATCTGAAATTAAAATAGTAGCAGACAATAAAATAATCACACAAGTAAACAATTTTAATTATTTGAGCTATAAATTAAGTTATAATGAAGATTTAGACATTTCTAACAAATGTTAACAAATCCTCCAAAGTAAATGAATAATAAACAAAATATTAAGGCCAGCAATAGTTTCCAAAAAAAAATAATAATAAAAAAATTAAGAAAGAATGTATAATATGTTATCAAAACCAACATATTATATGGCATTGAAGCAAGGACAAAGAAAAAGAGAAGGAAAAAACCACTGCGGCAAAAATGAAATACCTCGGCTAATGAAGATTTTTTTTTTGCCATTTTTCGGACTCGGCTAACGAATGTTTTAGTGGATGCGCTCGCTAACATAAAGCAGCAAACATGAACAGTCGGGCCATTCCAGGAGCTTATCTTTTCCATCTGTGTGTGTGTGTGTGTGTGAGAGACAAAGAAATGAACTGACCACATCACATAGGGGGAGACCCACCA
Organism: Typopeltis vanoorti; assembly: GCF_054136105.1. Classification (NCBI taxonomy): domain Eukaryota; kingdom Metazoa; phylum Arthropoda; class Arachnida; order Uropygi; family Thelyphonidae; genus Typopeltis; species Typopeltis vanoorti. The sequence goes on from NC_143553.1 coordinate 85,176,401, forward strand.
ACCCGACTGGGTTGTTTACGTTCCAAAGATGTTTCGATGCAACTTCATTTACCAGTCTGACTCCTGAGGGAATTCTGGAAGGATCATTATCATATCCTTCATGCTATTTAAGTCACTGTCATGGCATGGGACGAAGTGTCAGTTAGGACACTTAATGCTGCCTGGAAAAAGCTTGCTGCAAGATAAGAAGTGCTGTTTCCAGTGTTCAAGATGCTGAAGATGCTGCTGGGGAACTTGCTGCTGAAAATATTGACATTGTAGATAAGATAGTCTCCTTGGGCAAAGCATCACATTTGGAGGTAAATGAAGAAGATGCAGAAGAATTACTTGAAGAACACTCAAAAGATCTTGAAGAGTTGAAAAAGAAACTGAATCAGGAAAGAGACAAGGAAGAAAAAGTTTGCTCATCAGAGGAGGAGGACAGCAATAAAACTGGAAGAATGCCAACAGGTGACATTAAAAAAATGCTGCACTACTGGGAAGAGTTTCAGTCTTTGGCTACAAAGTGGCATCCTAGCAAAGCTGAAATGAACAGACTTTGTGCCTTGTTTGAAGGCAAGCGTCTGAATCGCTTTAAAAACATTTTGAAAAAAAGAGAAGTTCAATCAACTTTGGACAGATTTTTGACTTCTCCTTTAGCAAAGAGACAGAGGCCAGCTACTGAAGAAGAGGGGACTTACCTTGAATAAACTTTGAAAATTTGGATGAAGAATAGTAAAAACATTGTATACATATTTTCAGTTTAATAAAGTGTACATAATAGTGTAAAGATCATTAGTTTTTCATTCTACTTTCCATTCTCCTTCATCTAATTGGGTAGCTGTTCATATCAGCCTTTGGTGAGTTTTTGCCCTTTTACAGTGTGCTTTTTACTATTTTATAAAACTTATCTTTAAATAGTAGGCAGCATCCAGAACGAATTAAATGATTTTCTATAGAAACCTACGGGAAATCACGTTTTGGCTAACGAATGCGATTCCGGAACAAATTATCTTCGTTAGCTGAGGTATCACTGTATATGAGAACAGCAGGTTATACAAGACTAGGAAAAAAAAAAAAAACGATGAAGACATTCTGAAAGAACTAAACCATATGGCATATGATACAATACCCAGGAAGATGATGAAACACTGGCACCAAACAGGCCACCTGGCTTAGATAGTGAGAGAAGGAAAAAGAAATTATATTTTTGTTTTAATCCTTGACCTAAATATCTTCACGACTAGTCTACTTATATATAGAGGCTGTTGACTCTGCATCAACAACTAGCTCTGATCTGGAGTATTTAATATATGGTGACACATTGTACTACTTGTGTATAGAAAATATATGACTTCCACATCGTTACAACTTTATCTTCCTGGGTATGGCTCCCACTGAAGGTCTTAATAAGTGAATTCCATCAGATGCTTGCTTATGGCACGGCTCTTATTGACATGTAAAGTTTACTTTGTAACCAAGCGGGGGGGGGGGAGACTTTCTTCAGCTAATCGTTTTATATTGTTTTTGAAAATCATCTACACTGAAAAGAAGAAATCACAGAAGAAGCTTTGCACGAGATCACAATTTTAAAATTACTGAGGTATAAGAGGCAGTATGTCATTCAAATAGTTTTACTTATCAAAATAGCTGAAAAAAAAAAAAAATGCTGTTAATTCTGCATTGATAATGTCCACTGAAATATCTGCATTAATACTGTCAAACTCATACAGAAAGAATGTTTCATTTGCCACTTCAACAAAGAAGCAACAATATGATTAATTTTTGTTATGGGTGGATCATTAAGCACACTTTCAACTACCACAACTCTTTTCAGGAAAATTAACATTATCATTATCTCTCAATTCTGAACATCAGTTATCAAATTCTAAAGCTGTTACACTTTCTTTCGCTATGTGCAAAATATTAGTGCAAATATTTTTGTACTGGTGCAACTTTTGCTGCTAAACTCAAGTTATCTTAAGCTTAGCAGCAAAAAGCTTAATGAGATTTGAGTTGATCTGGATAGAAATATATAATTATTTGCTGATGATGTCAAGTTAGGAAGAGTGATAACAGGCATTTCCAACACAAAATGCTTGTAGGCTGATCTGCTGTATGGGCAATGAACATCAGCTGAGTTCAAGGTTATAAATTTTGGAATGAGGACATTGCAGGCAGAGAATTATATTAATGGTAATTTGCTACAAGTAGTCAAAGAAGATGGAGATCTGAGGATGATGATAGACAAAAGAGTTAAGTCTAGGGTCACAGTCTTAAGGTTAATTAAGCAATGTCATTAAGTCACCACACCAGATAAAAGCAATGTTGAAGGGAAGAACACTACTTTGAAGGAATAAGGAAGTTATTCTTCCCCTGTATAAGGTTTGATAAGACTGCTACTCTAGTAAGATATGGTCATCTTGCTTCAGAGATGAGAAGACAACTGAAAAGATTATATCTGGCCTATGTTTGAACTGTGAATATGATGAAGACTGAGAGAATGTTATCTTTAGTGAGTAATAGATGGAAGAGAGAAGATGTGATAGAAATATAAGTTAATAAGAGGATAGTACTGACAAAAGTGAGATTTTATAGGCTCATGGCCGGCTGGAGAGAACTCTCAATCCCTGGAACTGAGCATAGAATGTAGTGAGTGTGTGTGGAATGAGCCACCAGTGGATGTTGTGAGTGTATCATCGGTATTTTATTTTATTTTTTTAAAAGGATATGAAGGCATTTAGTCATTGACATGGAAGATGTCCTCCCTTAATGAATCAACAACAACCTGGAAGGGCATGCATAATAATAATAACAACAACCCATAATTCTGTGTTCAGAATTTCAAACAGTTCTTCTTGTAAAATTATTATTATTATTATTATGTGACATCTCCAGGGAGTCCAAAGACTCATCGAGGGAAGGCACCCACTCCACTCAATCCAACTACAGCAAACCTCATGATCTACACCAATGCCATCTACTGACCACCACAACCACTAGTATCTTTGCTAATGCTTGGGTCAAGTATTAAAACAAAAATATTATCACTTGCCTATTATAATTAACTGGCTAGCCTTCTTTAGACAGAAATAAACTGTATCTGTTCAGTGCTAGAATATTAGCACTATTTTACCGATGTGAAATAAGGAAATGTTTCATTAAGCAACAGGTGAGTACAGACACAGAAACATGAAAATTTAATTCTACAATAAGATTTCAAAAATTCTAAACTCAGAGTTATGGGCTATTCTTTATAGCCTCTGAAATTGCAATGAAAAAAGAATTTGAGAATATTCAAAGCAATCAAAAACAAACATCCAAACGTATCCAAAACATAAAACCTAAGAATGTATTTATGCCATGCATCTCATTGTAATGAATTTATCTTCAGAGCTAGTAACATAAGATGACTTCAAAATCTGTCATCAGTAGAGGTCCCAAACTTCCCATTATACCCAGACAAATGCCTAAATTGGAATTACATAAAAAGTAAATCCTTAACAGCATTTACTCAAGCTAAACCTTTCCAAAGTTAATAATATACAAAACGAAATATCAACTCTCAAAAATATTATACTAAAAGAGGATAAAGGCAATCCCGTAAGAATAATGAATCAAATAGAACACAACAAAAATGCATTATCTATTAAATGATACTACTTTCAAAATTACAGATGATGTTCCAACTAACAAATAAAAAAAAGAAACAACTTTGCCAATTAGTAAAAGGATCACTTGTAAGTCAAAGAAATCACTAACAAAACGAAACCTTAGCAAACTAAAATCCAGAAATCTAATCTTCCTTCATCTAGTAGTTGGCAAAATAAGTTGACTCAACTACTAAACTTTCCAAAGCGTTGTCAAAGAGCCATTCTCCTATTTAAAGGCAACCTTCCTCCAAAAAAAAACTTTGATGTATATTCATTTCAAAACTAATTTAGAAAACCATCATCAGAAATTGATATCATAATCAGCTTTCACATGAAAGAGTTATCTTATGAACTGACACTCTCGCCATGATATTTTGGAATTATTCAAATTTACTGTTCATATTGGTCATTTACACAGAATGGAAACATATGCATATATTAATATGGCGATGCCATACATTCCATAATTGTGTTAAAAATTTATATGAACTAGAGAAATCCACAATAACTGGTGCCTCTACATTACACATGATTTGATATACTTATAACTAAGATTATTATAAGATGCCATGAGATGTTTACCATCATCTTTACATTCTGTAAGAGACTTTTTATTCTTTGGTAGGCGAGGATCCAGCCACTGAGAAGTTCCTGAATTATGGCTAGATAAAAAGGTAACACCAGTAGTTAGTATATCATTTTTTGAACAACAGAAAAATACTTCAATGTTTTTATTAATAACTTTTACAGATAAGAATTAAAGTTAAACAGAGTTGACAAGAGGCAGTAAGCAATTACCAACTTGCTAAAGAGATATACATGTATGTATATCACTTAGTGACAAACATTCATTTTGGACAAGTGACAAAGACTAATATCCACAATCAAAAGAATTTCTATTAATGAGTAATATGTAAAATTATCAGTAGAGTAGAGGTCAGGAACTTTTTTTTTTCATTAGAAGACCAAACATTTCGAGGAATCCATCATACCACAAGACTGAGGACAGTGGATATTATATATACAATGGGAAAAAAATAATTACTTTTTGTACGCGATGAATATTTCAAGAAGGAAATAAATTTTTATTCCTTCATAATTATCATATCAAAAAGTGTTAAATTTAATAAATCTGCACATACTAGATCCATAACCATTCCATTATAACCATAAGCCAATAACAAATAGTCCCATGTTTACATCTCTTCATTTCCAATTATCTTAAACTTATTTTTAAAGGAATTTTCATAAATTCCTTATGTATTATAACAATTATAATGGTTCATTTAGAAAATATACTGAAAATGAAATATTTAATGTGTGTTATAGTTTAACACTCAAATATAATGAAATCTTGATTGTAGTTATTCATTATGTATAATTATAGAGACAACTATGGCCTGGAGCACTTACTTCAATTAAACTAAGATAAAATAACATTCACTGTTTTGACTTATATATCAAGATCATTAGGAACACACACACACACACACACACACACAAAAGCTGGGATACTACGTCAAAATACACTACAATAACTCTTTCTTTTAAGGTTACACGGCGATCAGCATTCATGTTTATGAATTCAGGGACACAAAACACACGTGTTGAAAAGATTATTTTACTGATTATTAATAAAATAATAACTTGACGTTTAGACCCTTATACTGAAGTCATCATCAGAAAGGTACATGTGTATAGGAACCAAGCTACATGCTATTGTACTCTATAAAGATAAATTAAATCTATGCTGTTAACTAATCTTTTTCTTAACCTGACCTCTAGCGATAAAAAAAAAAAAAATTATAAATAAAAACTACAATAAACTCTGCTAAAGTCCTCACGCATGTACTAAGATTCTTCTGGAATTGTACTACATAGAAAAAATGAACCATTTGGTATTGGACCACAACACCTACCAAATGGTAAATTACAACCTCATGCAACACAACAAAAAGAAAACTACTGAACTACTTAAATCAGTTAACACGTGGCCAGAAGAAACAATTAAAAAATTAATACCTTACTATGCCCGCACGCCCAGAATTTATGGCCTGCCAAAAGTACACAAAACAGACACACCATTACGTACAAATGTGGAAGGAATCGACTGTCCGAATTACCACTTAGCCAAAAAATTAGTAGCCACACTCAAGGAATTGGTAGATCATTCACCTTCCTACATAAAAAAATACACAACATTCCATAAACAAAATTAAAAACATTACACTCAACGACCAAGATCTATTAGTCAGCTTTGACATAACTTCCCTTTTCACCAATGTCCCAATCAACGATACTATCTTGCTCTTACAGAACATCACGGCCCTCTTTGGCCACATACTCCGCTCCGGGTATTTCGTGTGGCAAAACAATTTTTACCTTCAAAAAGAGGGTACAGCCATGGGCTCACCACTCTCCCCCCAATAGCAAACTTTTATATGGAAGACTTTGAGCAACGAACTCTACAGTCGGCGTGCCTAAAGCCCAAAATTTGGCTCAGATACGTCGACAATATTTTCGCCATTTGGCCCCACGGCCACGAAGCACTAAATACATTCCTTAGCCACCTGAACAAACAACACAAATGCATCCAATTTACCATTGAAATAGAAAAAAACAACTCTTTTCCATTCCTAGACACACTCATCACACGTCTTCCTTCAGGCTGTCTCTCTCCTCAGTTTACTGCAAACCTACACACACCCAGGCAAGTACATACACAAAACTTCTTATCACCACCCAACACAAAAACTAGGGGTCATAAGCACCCTTAAACACAGAGCTCAAACCATTTGTTCAAATGAACAAGCTCTTAACCATGAATATGAGATCATCAACCATACCTTTATAAAAAATGGATACAGTAAAAAAAAACATTCACAAGATCCTCCACAGAGATACCACTAATAACAAAAAAGATTTCAAGAATGTTATTGCCATACCATATGTTAGAGGCATTTGCGAAAAAATAGTTAAAACACCACACAAATAAAACCACCTTTAAACCACCCCCCGACAAAATTAAGACACCTACTCAGTTTTTCCAAGGATCCTCTGCCACACCTAGCCCACCCAGGGGTTTACAAAATACAATGCACATGTAACATACCATACATAGGAGAAACAGGGCGAACCATCCCAATCAGGAAGGATGAACACAAACAACACAATAAATACCTCCATTTTGGAAAAACTGGCCTTTTTGACCACGCACTTGAAACATACCACAGAATTGATTGGAAAGGTACCAAGTCCCTACGCCGCACCGAAACCTGGTTCGAGTGGAAATTCGAAGAAGCATGTGAAACGCTCAAACAAGATCCGAATCTGAATAAAAATGATGGTCTAACTAACTATTCCAAGAATGTGGATGACCTATCTGCAACCTTCATAGCAACCACAAAGAAAAATCTCAATACAAGAAGACACTGTGAAGTGTTTTTTTTTTTTTTTCCCTGAACATTCAATAGCAACTTGTACTGTACAAATCCAAAAGATAATCAAAATATAACAATATGAACTGTACAATTCCAGAAGAATCTTAGTATGCGAGGACTTTAGCAGTTTATTGTAGTTTTTATTTATTTATATATATATATATATATTTTTATCACTAGAGGTCAGGCTAAGAAAAAGATTAGTTAACAACGTAGATTTAATTTACCTTTATAGAGTGCAACAGCATGTAGCTTGGTTCCTATACACACGTATCCTTCTGATGATGACCTCAATACAGAGGTCAAAACATCAAGTTATTATTTTATTAATAATCAGTAAAATAATCTTTTCAACACGCATGTTTTGTGTCCCTAAATTCATAAATATGAACACTGCAATAAAACTGCTCTGTTCAGCCACTGATCTAGATTGACCCCTGGCAACAGAGAGAGAGAAATTATTATTAAGAGAGACTTCCAGGGATTCAGTGACTTATCAAGGGAGGCCATAAACTACCAGTACCAGCTGTCATACCTGTTGTTAAATTCATTCGCATTACTTGAACACACACACGCACAAAAGCTGAGTTCAATCCATTACAATCACATACCACTCCATGAGAGAAAAATTTAGTCCTCACCCACTTCTTGACAGGATTCATTTTCAAATTCCAAGGATGCCCTCACATCCTTTCCCAACCATCCATCAAATGAAAAATTCCGTATGGCCCTTTAAGAAGTTTCTAAGTCTCAATCACACTGCCCTTCTTTCAACTGTTTGCCAGTGTCTGAAGTCTACAAATTCTCAATGTATCTTCATAATCAGTATTCTGCAGTCCTGATATCTTAACCACACTTGGAAACCAGGAGACCAGACCTGTGTGCAATAGTCCAAGTGAGATCTTATCAAGGCCTTGTTGAGTTTGCAATCTTTGTTATACATCCCTTAAACTTCCTGTCTACTAAAACCCAAGGTCCCTAGCCTGAACAATTTCTTCTAGCATAAACCCACTAATATAATACTATGAGAGGGTGTGCTGAAAAGTTGTGATAATCACCATGAAGGAATTAAGGTAGAACCACAACTTGCACATTATTGTATATATTCTACATGAAAGTTACATACTTGTTACAACACTGCTGCATCATTTGCCATTCTCTGAAAAAAAAGTCTTTCCACTGTTGCACAAACCAGTCATTATTGTTCTAGGTGTTTATCAGAATTTTTCAGTCCCTCCTCATATACTAGACATCATTCAAATAGTCTGCAAGTACTGCATATCAGTAGCACTTATGAATACCTACCACCTTTGCATCATCAGCAAATAGCTGTATGTCACATGTCAAATCCTTTCCCCAATATTATTAATGTACAGATTGAATAACAATGGACCAGGGATTGATTCCTGTAGTATACCACTAGTCAATCTTATAGATTTCCCCCTGCCCACACATGTACCACCTTTTGTTATCTATCATTCAGCCTTAGCAAAGTCTAAAAGTATTGTGGTTTGTCCATTCTCCTTGTCTAAGTCAATGGTAACATTATTATAGAATGTGAACAAATGCAAACATGACCATTCCTTAATAAATCTATGCTGTTCATTGCAAATTACAGTATCTTTGTCAACCCATCTCTGTATGCAAACCATAACCAACTTTCCCAAAATCTTCATCACCACTCCAGAGATACTGATAGGTTGATAGTTGGATATATCAGTCTTTGCATCATCCTTGTGCAACGAGATTACCATAAATTCTTTCCACTCCTGTGGAATCTCCTCCATTCTGAAACTCAGTATACCTTGGATCAAAGGAATAGCCAGTTCAGCTGAATACTCTTTTAGCATCTGTGCTGACATCCCATCAGACACTATTGTTATTCAGGATTAGGCTTTCAGTTTGTACAACAGCTCTAGTACCTTATATACCTGAGTTTCTTCATCTGCGAAGAGGTAATGGTGAGTTCAATGCTATATATACAGCAAAATGGCCACTCATTCATTGAAAAATCTCTTCTGCATCAGTTACTTGAATACTATCTGCATTCAGATGGTATGTGGGTACATATTCTTTCATATTCATTCTTTCCTTTACTTACAGTATAATGATAGAATTCTTTTGGTTGTCCTTAGCTTGCAGAACCAGTTTCTTTTCATACTCAGACTTAGGACAGTTGCTTATAATTATGACAATTTATGCACACAGTATTCCTTACACAATCTTTTTCTTACGAACATCTAGCTTACTTAGATTACATGTCCTTTTCACTATTTATTAGAACGTGTCCCCAGACAATAACATCATTTAAGTATTTTTTTTAACCTCTCTACCGGCCATGGTGGATTAAACAGTGATACCAAATTGCACTTCTCATCTACATTATTCAATAGGTGTTACAGAATCGTATCCAGATTTTGCTGAACATCTACAGATGTCATGGCCGTTGGGGTTTTAAACATTTCCTGTACATTGTCAATTCTTCACATCCACTAAATGATACCATGGTGCAGAACCGATTTTCATAATTTGAACTACCAAGAAGGAAATTTCATAATTTCCTTCTTGGTAGTTCAGCATGCAACCTTTTCTAAACTTCCGAGTGAGCACTACATGATCATGATCACTGTCACCAACTGGAGGCAGAATAGTTACATCCATAACTAAAATCTACTCTGACACTATAATCAGATATAACACTATGACCATGAGTTCCTTCTGTCACATGCTGCTTGAGGAAATTGTCTCACAACAGCTCAATAAATTCACCGTCATTCTTCTCATGAGATTTCACAGTAACCCAATCAATGTACAGATTTAAAGTTCCCACTAAGATTATCCATTTCTCACCTAACAATTTTTATTTGGTAACGCAATTCTTCATCATAGCAATCGATACCTTAGGTACGCAACAACACTATACTAAGTATTTCGTCTTGATAGACTCCACCTCACAACAGATAGCTTTGAATTCACTGCTACATGGAAAACTGTTACCAGTTGCAGTCATAGGTCTATATGCTAACTGGATTAAAGACATCCAATATCACTAGCAACACATCCACACCCATCCTATCCTATTTTATCATCATCAAATTCCTGCCATACCACCTGAGATTAGCTCTGCTAATACATTCCTGGATGCTGACAATGTCAAGTTCTTTCCTAGTATCCTTGTTTTTAATATGATATTGCCACTGATGCAATCTGTTCACGCCTCTAATCTTTCTCAGGACTCTCATATCTGCGGTCTCTAGTCTTTGGTCAAGCGTTTTACTTCTGACCCAGCTCTCAGATCCATAAGTTAAAACAGGTTTGAACACTGTCCTATATACAGCTAATTTAGTGTTCCAACTAATTTCTCTCTTATTCCATATGAATTTATTAAATTGACTTCCTACCATACCAACTTTATTATGTTGTCTATTTCCATATTTAATTTACTATCTTCACTAAAAATCGTGCCTAAGTAGCTGAAATGTTTTACTTGTTCCACAGGTACTCCATTCACAATGCAGTTGACATTTTCAATGATTCTGCCTATTTTTATTGCTGACCTCCATACCATATCTATTACAACGGTTATTCAATTTAGTCAGGGAATCTTGCAGACTTGTAGCGGATTTATTTAAAAGTATAACATCGTCCGCATAAAGCAGAGCTGACATTAACATCTCCAATTTTGATATCATGTTTAATACCACTTTCCTTCATAATGTGATCCATATAGATAATGAATAACAGAGGGGATAATGTACATCCTTGTCTCACACCAGATTTAACATTAAACCATCTTCCTGCACTTCCTTCAATTCTAACTGCTGAGTTACAACTCAAATAAAACAGAGGCTGTCAGGCCAAATAGAGACTTGACAGCAACTATTTGACCGGAATCCAGCTTGTTCCTCACCAAGCTTTTCTTCCACAATTCTTCTCAACTGTTTCTCAAGTATACTTGCATAAATCTTACCAGGAACACTCAGTAGGGAAATACTTCTGCAATTCTTACATTCAGTTTTATTTCCCTTTTTACATGGGTACTATGAGAGCTCTACTCCAATTATTGGGAATTCGTTCCTCTGTCCAGGCTTTCTGAACTATGCAGTGCGGCCATTGTAAGACTTTTACACTACCATACTTCAGCATTTCTGGTCAAATATCACCTACTCCTGCTGCCTTTCCACGTTTCAGGTTTTTTCTACTTCAGGTATGGATATGTATTCCTGATTGTATGCCTGTTGAGTGTTTTTTACCACTGTGCTTATCACTGCTTGTTTCATTTAGTAATTTTTCGAAGTAATTACTCCATACTTCAAGGATATCTTTTTCTCCCATTTTCATGTCAGCTTTATCATTTCTAATTCCTTTAGAATTAGAAATGATAAAGGTGACTCTCTCTTTCCTCCATTTCTGGGCTTTTTCAAACAGCCTCCAGAATATCTTATCACCTTCTTGATATTTATTTTCTATGTTCTTTCCAAAGTCCTCCCATGACTTTTGTTTAGCTAGTTTTACACAGTGTTTAGCTTTCTTACATTTGTCTCTGTATTCTCTAAGAGCACAAGCTTAATTATTTGGCAAGAACTTTTGATATACTTTCTTCTTTTCCTTCACTGCCTCTTTAACTTCCTGTGTCGTCTGCCATGGAGTTCTGATTTTTCTATCTTTGCAGACAACCTCACAACATGCCTCTCTCACAGAATCAATCAGGGTTTTCTTCAAGGCTTGCCACTGAATCTCCAAGGTTTGGCTCCTGTTCTCAAACTCTTTCTTCAATAATCTTTAGGTATTTTAGTCTACAGTTCACATCTCACAGCTGCTCAACTTTTATTTTCTTCAAGACTTTCTTACATGTTCTTCTTTTCAATATGAAATTCAATTTTATCCTGCTTAAGAGTAAATGGTGATCACTTCCAATTTCAAATCTTCTGTACACTCTGGTGTCCTGCACCAGGGAGAAAACATCACTATCAACAATAGCATAATCAATCAGACTTTTCTTATTCCTTGTCTCATCTCTCTATGTGAATTTGTGCACATTTTTATGTTGGAACATGGCGTTAGTAATAACCAGTCCATGTCCTGAGCAGAAATTCAACAGGTATTTGCCATTATTGTTAGTTTTGCTTTATTCTCCAAATTTTCCCAACATAATTTTTGTATGTCTGACAATCATTTCCTGCTCTGCTGTTCAGATCCCCAACAAGGACCAACTTTTCCTTTTTCATTGTGTGTCAGTTGCTTTCTCCAAAGCCTCAAAAAATTCCTCTATTACTTTACTAAAAATACCGTATCCTTTATCTTTTCTTTAATGCTACATTACATGGTGATTAGCATTAATTTCAGATAAATTATGGGGACATTCATTTCAGATAAATTAAAATAATTATTTCTAACACAAATGTGTTAGAAATAATTATTTTAATTTCCCCGACTTTTCGACCTTCATATTAAGGTCATCATCTGGAGTGTACACACACACACGCACACACAAAGACAAGCTATATTACATTTCATATAATATGCTAAAGAGAAAATGATTTGATCATTACTGTTATTCTAATGGCCTGACCTCTACTGAAAAAAAAAAAAAATAATAAAAATAAAATGAAATAAAAATAAAATAAAATAACTACACCAGAGCTCTGTTCTGTTTATGACAACATCAGAGAAAATTTTTTTCCCATAGATAAGTTTACTACAGCAAAAGTGAAGTCCTAATTTAACAAGAGAATTGTTATATTAGATTTAAGATCCCGGATTACCTATATTCCTATTTATAATTAACTCTTAGGGAGAAAGATTATGCGGTAGAATATGTGCCTTCCATATTCTTGGGATTTTTAGAACATCATTATTGTTTAGTTAGGGTGTTTTGATAAGAATTTCACAGGCCTCTTTAAATTTATGTTCATACCACGTTTTGGTGTGATGTAAATAACAGATGCTTTTCCAGTCAATTCTTTGTAAAGTACTCAGGGGCATGATCAGAAAGGTCAGCTTTACCATAGTTATTAAATTGAATGTGCCACATATGTTCCTTTTTTCTGATAGGATTTGTGCATCTGGTTTCCCTTATATAGAGGAAATTACAGGTTATGAATATGGTATACTTTAGGGTGGGCCAGCAGAAGAAGTGGATCCTTGGATGAGTGAGTTGAGTAAGTTCTTTAATTTTGAAGAAGGTTTAAAGGTAGCTTTAAGGTTGTATTCCTGTAGTATTCTGTTTATTTTACTTGATATCCCCTTAATGTATGGAATGGTTACAGTTTCATTGCAGTCTAGTTTATTTTTCTTTTTAAGTGATGTCTTGTGAAGAGTTTTGTTGATAGTATTTTGGCTGTAGGTTTATTGGAGCAAATCTTCAACACCCTGTTTTTTAGTGTGTTAATAACACTTAATTTTTGTATTGGTGGTGGTAGGAGTTTATGTGTGTAAATATTGGCCAGTATGTGCAGGTTTCTGGTAAAAACAGTGAAGGAAAGACTGCCAGAAGGAAGGCATGTGACAAGTATATCTAGAAAAGGAAGTTTGTTCTGGTTTTCAATAAGAATTGTGAACTGTATACATTTGTTGTTGTTTGTTTACGTGGTTGAGGAAAGTATCTAATGTCTGACGGCCATGGACCAGATAGCAAAAACATCAGCAACATATCTAAGGTAGAGTTTGGGTTTTAAAGAAGAGCAACATGCTCTAGATCATGTTGCTCAAAATATTCCATATAAAAGTTAGCAATTGGGGTGGGATAATGTGAGCCCATGGCCGTGCCTTCTTTTTGCAGAAAGTGTTTTATCACACAAAATAGCCAGAACATAGTATACGTGCAAAGAGAGCTATGATATCGGGAAGGAATTTGTCCTGTAATAGAAGGATTGTGTCATTGATTGGGACATTTGTGAAGAGGGCAGAGACATCAAAATTGACTAATAAATTACCTTTTCTCAGTATGATGTTGATTTTGTTTACAAAGTGTTGTGTGTTTTTAACATAGGAGGGGGGAAATAACCTACCAACTCGTTAAGTGTTGATGCTAGTTTCTTGGCTAGGTGATAATTGGGGCTGCCTATACCCTCCACTATTGGCCAGAATGGTATGTTTTGTTTGTGAATCTTTGATAAACTGTAAATTCTCAGGGAACAAGTGTAGTGCGGAAGTAATTTTTTAACTTTGTCATCAGCTCAAGAAGCGAATGATTTAAGTTAAGTGGCTTTTCTGTTTTATTCGATTAGTTGGGTTATAGTTAACAAGTTGATAGATGCTGTTGTCTGAGACTATAAGATTCATTTTTTTCTAAATATGTTGTTCAGTTTAAAATAACTGTAGCACTGCCTTTATCAACTCTAATGATTATGATGTCCAGATTTAATTTTAGCGATTTCAAAGCTGCCAATACAGATTTGGTTAGGTTGCTAGTTATTGTTTTTGTATAATTTAAATTTAAAATGTTCAAGGCTTCCAAATGTATTTTATCAGTTATAGCGGTTGGAAAAAATCTTAAGCTTTTTTCAATATGGTAAATACGATCTAGTTTGTTAATCTTCCTGGGTGCCACAGCAAAGTTTAAGCCGTTGCTGAGTAGTAAGAGTTCATCTTTGTTCAGGGCACAGTTAGATAGGTTAATCACATGACTCTTCAATGAAGACCGTTGGTGACTCCTGTTATCCCTCTTCTGGTTTTCATTCACTGTGCAGAAATTAAAATTTGTCTATTGGCTTTCTGAATATTGCCGATCTTTAAGTCTAAGAAATTTGGATATGAGTTTTACTTTCTTTGTTTCAAGGATATGTTTAGCAGAGTTGTCCGTAATCCTCTCAAGGATATCTCAAATGGATTCAAACAACTTAAAAGTTTAGATTTTAAATTCTCGACCTGATTTTGAGCAAAAGCCAAGTTTTTTCGAGTGGTTTTAATCTGCTTTCTGAACAACTCTTTCTCCATAGGTGCATTTGCTGAGGTGAATTTTCTTTTCAATTTGATGCAGTTTGGAAAAATATTGTGTCTCTACAACGTCTTAAAAATGCCAGTTGATTAATCAAAACAGGACATGCATCTTTGTATGGAATATTTTGAGCAAAGTGTTCTAGATTCCTCTCCTTTAAAACCCAAAATATGGCTTGGATGCATTGAAAATATTTTCGCTACGTGGTCCCATAGCTGCCAGATATTAGACACTTTCCTCAGCCACCTAAACAAACAATACAAATGCATACAATTCACAACTGAGATTGAAAACCAGAATGCACCTCCTTTTCTAGATACACTTTTCACACATCTTTCTTCTGGCAGTTTTTCCTTCACTGTTTACCAGAAACCTACCATCACCCAACACAAAAACTAGGTGTCATTAACACACTAAAAAACAGGGCTTTGAAAATTTGCTCCAATGAACAAGCACTTAAAGATGAATTAAAAGTTATCAGCAATAGCTTCCTAAAAATGGCTAGGAAATGGCTTCACAAGAATCACAAGGCAAGGCCTCACTTAAAAACAAATATAAACTAGACTACAATAAAACTGTAGCCATTCCATACATTAAAGGGATATCATATAAAATACTACAGAAATATAACCTTAAAGCAATCTTTAAACCTCCTGCTAAATTAAAGAACTTACTCAACTTATCCAAGGATCCACTTCCTCTGCTGGCCCACCCCGGAGTATACCGTATTCATTGCACCTGTAATTTGTCCAATATATAGGGGAATCAGGACACACAATTCCTAACAAAAAAAGGAACATAAACAGCACATTAAATTTAATAACTATAGTAAAGCTGGCCTTTCTGATCATGCCCTGAGCAAGTTACATAGAATTGACTGGAAAAGCATCTGTTGTTTACATCACACCAAAATGTGGTATGAATTTAAGGAGATCTGTGAAATTCTTATCAACCACCCTAATCTTAACAATAATGATGGTCTAAAAATCCCAAGAATATGGAAGACACATGTTCTTCCTACATAACCATTCTCCCTAAGAGTTAATTATAAATAGGAATAAGTAATCCAGGATCTTAAATCTAATATAACAATTCTCATGTTAAATTAGGACATCACTTTTACTGTAATAAGATATCTATGTGAAAAAAATTTTCTCTGATGTTGTCACACACAGAACATAGCTTTGATGTAGTTATTTTATTTTATTTTTTCACTCAAGGTCAGGCCAGTAGAATAACCGTTGATCAAATCATTGTCTCTTTAGCATACTATGTGAAATGTAATATAACTTGTCTCTGTATATATATGTGTGTATACTCCAGATGACGACCTCAATATGAAGGGTGAAATGTCGGAAAATTAAAATAACTATTTCTAACACGATTGTAATCTCCATAATTTGTCTGAAATGAATGACTGTATCATTTACACTTGATATCAGTTAGTATGTTTGCTTCCTGATAACCAGGTCTCCCTAATGCCTACAATATGAGGACCCAACATATTGACCAAGGCAACAAACTCTATCCCATTATTTCTGATAGTTCCTGGCATTCGTGTACAGGCGTAATAATTTACCTGTACACTTTTTTGTATACTCTTGTCTGTGGTATGACTGACATAGTTCAACAACTTGCAGATCTCTGTTCTTATCTAGTGCCTTTAATAAATTTAGTTCAATCTTTTATCCAAGTGTATGCAAAAAAAGTTTGCACCTGAAGTATCTTTAGGAATGAGGCAACTCGTAGTGAAGGTGGACCAAGCTCTCATCACTCCTTGTCTCAGTATCTCCCATAATGCAAAGTACAAGTCCTTGCAGACATGTATAATGCTATGTATTAAAGGAAGGGCCACTACCCAGACGGGTTTCGACCTTTATGGAGCCAGACCCAGAATTGGTGATACTAAGGCAGAAGCAATGGAGAGGTCATATTTACTTATACGAGTTGCCAAAAGGCATACCACCTTATTATTATATTACTCTGGATTTAGAGAAAGATGTGTTCATGACAACATGACATGAAATTATGTCATGTTGTACCATCATTTTGTATTTTGGTTTAGGCCAATAAGAATACAATTTGGTCAACTAAATCCCAAATTTCCAGCCCATCCTTGTTTGTTCAGTATCCAGGTAGACACCTAACAGGGTGTAAAACGAGAAGGTGAGGATTGGACATTAGGTCAGAAGCCCTGGTAGGTTCTCCGCATTCCTTTAAAGGCTATACAGAGGTCTCCTCTCAGTTATGCAGCTTTTTTCCCTTAAGCACCCCATGTATTCATAATTGATTGATTAATTCTCTTCCTTCAAGATAGGTTAAGTATTTCATGAGTCCACCTTCTCCACTCTTGTCTTAATAGTCTTTCTTGAAAGATCTTGAAGGCTGTTGATCTTAGCAGCTTTCTTAATATTGGTGATCCAACTTATCCTTGGTCTGCCCCTTGTCCGTTTGGTGGTTTCCATCCCTGTAGGGCAATGCAAGGTAACCTCAGCTGATTCATTCTGTTTACATGCCCATACCATTTTAATCTATTTTTATTTAGTTTGTATAATATTAGTTCTTTGTAATTTAGTTCATCCCTCATTATTTGATTGGTCCATTTCTCAGTCCATTTAGTTTGGTTTATTTTTCGTAAGCATTCGGATTCAAACACTTCTAATTTTATTTCTTGTTTCTTTGTTATCCAACGTTCAGATCCATAGGGGACCACAGGCAACACCATTGAGTTGTATATTTTTAGTTTCAGCTGTTGACTTATTTTATTACTATTCCAAACTTTATTTAGCTTTCCTATTACAGATCAACCTAAACCTATATAATTTATTGTTTTCATATAATTTAGATCTTCAGTGATGATGAGTGATCCCAAATAGTTAATCTGAGTTACTTGTTCAATATATTTATTATCAATACCATTTTTTCATAATGTTAACTTTTTTTTTTCTTTCCCTATTGTCATTATTTTAGTTTTAGTGATCATGGATTTCAAATCTTCTTTGCTGTTAGTAAGAAGGACTATATCATCCACATATTTGATATGGGTGATGTTGGTTCCATTTACTGAGAGGCCAGTACATTCTTCTATAGCTTCTTCGACGACATTACTAATATATATATATATTTTAGAGATACATGTATTTGGATGTATTCATAATTAATCTAAACTATTTCAAGCTTCTAGAATTTACTGAAACTCTTTAGTAGAGTTGGAATAGATATCTTGAACTTTCAATGAAATTCAGATATGACATGCTTGATTCTTCTAAGTACTTTTGGCACACTTCTCAGAGAACCCAACTTAGATAAGAAATGATAATTTGAAGTGGAATGTGAATGTCTTCCATGGAAGATGAAATCAACATTAGATTGTGATCTGATCCTATACAACACAAAACATCTGCAATTAGAAAGATCACTAGTCTCTCTCACAAGGAACATAATTTTGATATTAGGAAATTTGGGTTAGAGAAAGCCATGTAAAGAAGGGAAATCAAAAAGTTCAGAATCATCAGCAGCATTAATAACAGAAAGCAAAAAATCTAAGAGAATGAGGAAAGAGATTTTTTGAAAGATCAAAAAAAAAAAAAAAAAAAAAAAAAAAAAAAAAGGAAATTCTAAGTTGGAAAGTCTTAATGGCATATGGTAAATATATGCAAAATGCTAACTTTGAGATGAAAAGAGTTGCAGAGTGTTTAAATAGAAAAACTGAGATTAGTAATGTTTGTAGAACATGAAAAAGGAATTCCTATTAGAAAAAAGGAGGTTTTGCAGCCTGATGAAGGAGTAAAACTGTTTGATTGGAATTAATACCACATTTATTTGTAAACTGAACCCAGAAGGTTTTAGGAAGTTTGCTTTTTTTAGCACACATTCTATTTATCTTTGTGTGACTTTATAAGGTTGACTAAGGTGAACTGAAATTGGGAAGGAGACAGAATATTCAGTAATAGGTTATCTACTAGGCTATATGCATAGAGAATATACCTTACTTCTCTGACAAGGATAGGACTCCTCACTACCTAACAACACTTGGAGTTCTTCCAGGCAGATCTAGAAGATTAATGGCAGCAAGATTACTCACTGACCTTGAAGTCTTGTAGAGAATTATCATTAGGATTAATCCAGTAGTCTGAGCAGTAAGCCGAGTGGCTATGCACTTTGCAACCATATGCCTGGGAAAGGGAGTGTCCTGGGTTTGATTCCCATTGCTGACATGAGGAGCATTGGATCTTTCTCAGACATAGCCAAGTTAGGCAGTCTTGGGAGTGGACTGCAGGGTTCCCTCCCCCAAGTTTATCTAAGGTTTTTCATCCTGCAAGGAAGCAAACTGGCCTTTGGTGTTAGACGGCAATCAGCATTCATTTTAGACAAATTATGGAGACTACACCTATGTTAGAAATGATTACTTTAATTTCCCGCTTTGGTGTAGTTTTTTTTTTTTTTTTTTTTTTTTTTTTTTTTTTTAAACACTAGAAATTAGGCCAATAGAATAAGTTGATCAAATCATTGTCCCTTTGGCACACTGTTTGAAATGTAATATAGCTTGTCTCTGTATATATATGTGTATACTCCAGATGATGACCTTTAATTTTTATGAAACTTTAATTTTGACCAGAGGTCGAAACATTGGAAAATTAAAGTAATTATTTCTAACAGGGCTGTAATCTCCATAATTTGTATAAATGAATGTGGAATAACCATTTTACAGCTGTGCTCTTAAAAAGAAGAAATGTTTGGACTCTTCATGATGTCTAGCATAACTCTAAAAACATTATTCATATTGCATGCTGAAAGAAATGGTGAAAAGTAATAGGTCTTTGCTCTGAAGTGCAAATTTTGGTTTCTGGCCACTTAAAGCTTCCGATAAGCATAGTCATGGTATTACATAGGGTAAACTCATCTATCACCTAGTGATGCCACCCACAATAGAGAATTAGCCTTTTCCCTGAGGGGTATGCATGCCAACACTTTAATCCCTAATTGATAATATAATGTTGAATCTGATGGCCACCAACATGAAGGTATAGAGGTAAGATATTCCACTACTATAGACTGAATGAACTTCACCAAAATTTGAAGTATTTCACACTTTGTGCACTGAACATCAGATGCTTCAGTATTTTGAACTACCAAAGTTTGACTCTAGACATTGCAGATGTGGTTATCTCAAGAAAGGTGTCTATAGTCCCTTTTCATCATCAAGCTTAATGAATGTTTGTCCTAGTGATGTTTAAAGTTAATATATGGTGACAGCAGTTGCAAAATTTATTGAAATATTAGTAAAGTACACAGAAGTTAGATGGTTGCTGTTTTATGTATAATAATCACTAAATATTTATAATGTTAAATGTTCTATGACATTTTTCTAAAAAAAACAGTAAATTTCATAATTTCAAACTGATTTTATCCATTTAACTCTGGTTTACAATAAATCTAATTAACAATGAAAGTTCCAGACGTATTTTATAAATGTTAAACTTTAGATACAATTCAGTCTTACAAACAGTTATTTTAATTTCATTGTCATCAATTCCTGATACATATCTTCAACTGGGTGTGCACATTACTATTGATAGTCCACAACAATTAAGTTTTTATTATTACTAACTTTTTGTCAACAATTTTCTTCTACATGAATCAGTAAATGGGTAAACAAAAACATTCTTAAAAGATACTTTGGCTTTGCTTAATAACAGAATTATAAGGAGATTCATGGCAGCATCATCATCACCAGTTTAACTAATATTAATCTGTGATTTCTCAAGTCTTCAATATTGGCTACTCGTATTTTTGTCTTATAAGATGTCACTAACCACATCAATTCACCACGTAATTATCCTATCTTCTATGTTCACTATTCTTTTATCATGATGCTTTGACCATGCCACCTTATCACTCTGCTTACACACTGATGGTTGTATTCTCATAAGCTCTCAGGTCGACTTACTAAACTTTCATAGTTTCTACAAACATTCGGCTTTGAAATAATGTTGGGTCTAATATCCACTTTGCCTATGTGATTTTACATCGCTGAAATGAAGCTGTATGTAACAGACAATTTGGCTGATCCCAGAGGTAGTCCAACACCAGAACAATTCATTGCAAAGGTGGAGAAAGCTACACACGTGCTGAGGTTGCAAAAGATTCCATTCACATTCAGATAATTTTATTACAGTATGTTGTTATAATTGTTCTATTTTATTATTAGTTATTGTTGTTAATCTCTTACTGTGCCTGATTTATAAATTAAACTTTATCATAGGTATAGGAAAAAATATAGGGTTCAGTACTATCTGCGATTTCAGGTATTTTGTATCAGGTATCCATGGGGTGTCTTTTGGAACATATCCCCTGCAAATAAGAGGGGGGGGGGAACTACTGTATGTCACAAGGTTTGCTGGTTAAATCCTTCTATGTCATTAACATGCAGATTGAATAACAATGGACCAGGGATAGATCCTTGTGATACACTACTGGTCACCTTAAATCTTATACCCTCTCCCCATATACCATCTTTTGTTATCTATCATTCAGCCATCCTTTTATCTACACTAATATTTTATAATCCAATCCCATATTCTCCAGTTCATGCAAGTCTTCTATGCTGTATCTTGTCAAAGCCTTAGCAAAGTCTAAAAGTATCCAGTATATCCATTCTCCTTGTCTAAGTCAATGGTAACATTATTATAGAATGTGGAAAGGTGCTCAAACATGACCTTTCCTTAATAATCAATGCTGTTTATTGCAAATTACAGTATCTCTGTCAACCCAATTCTGTATGCAAGCCATAACCAACTTTCTCAAAATCTTCATCACCACTCCAGAGATACTAAGTTGATAGTTGGATACATCAGTCTCCGCACCATCCTTGTGCAATGGGATTACCACATATTCTTTCCACTCCCGTGGAATCTTCCCCATTCTGAAACTCAAATTATATACCCTAGATCTAAGGAATAGCCAGTTCAGCCAGTCCAGTTCTGAGATATCAGAACTGGACTGGCCAAACTGGTACTCTGGAGTATACACTATACCTTTCCACAAGTACTCTGGAGTATACAATATACCTTGTTCCTGTGGTGTTAGTTACATTGGTTAGACCTCTAGAAGCTTCGAAACGAGACAGAAGGACCTATGTGCTATGTTGTTTCTAACATAGCACACAGGCTATGTTAGAAACAACAGACAAGATATTTCAGGCCTTTCTTACCACTTCGTCACTACCAACCATCTTATTGAGTGGGATAAGTCATATGCCTTATATAGAAGAGAACTACCATTTCAGACACTTCATGGAAGCTGCTATAGTCGCCCATTCAACAGGAAACCTAAATAAGAATCAAGGTCTAATCCTACCGGAGATTTGGAAAACTTTTATTAGATCACTAAACAAATAAATCATGTACCCGCGACATGCATATTGTCTTACGCACAGTACTAATTTTGTATGAATTAGAACTGTCAGTTAAAACCTAGTCTGTTACTTTCATATCGCTTACCAATTGTATCCCTGAAGATGCTGATAGCAAAAATCGGTGAAACTGTCGGATAATAAATATTACTCACTTGACTAAGATTCCTAAAATGTGTTATAATTCCTACTGAGTGTTCCAGATAAGACTGATGCAAGAATTGAGAAGAGGTCAAAGAAAAATCGTGGAAAAGAAACTTGGGTAAGAACAAATTGAATTTGGGAAAACAGGGTTGTCGAGATCAAATCTTTACTTTAAGACAATTACTTGAGAAATCACAAGAATATAACAAAGATATGTATTTAAGTTTTCTAGATCTGGAAAAGGCACATAATAAATTGCAAAGGCTGTTCCAAATGCAAGAACTATGTGGTGCAAATAAGATTAGCCTATAAAAGTAGAGAGCAATACAATGGCTAGTTGTAATGGAACGCTTTGTTTATGAATCTTGGACAGCTCATACAGAGTATGCCTGTTAAGTAATGAGATTGATTTTTAACAGGATAGTCCTTTGAATAAAAGTAATAAACATGTTTATAGTTTTGACCGCTAGAGTGTGTTGTGATCGCACATGTGCAACTTTCAAGTCGGGTGATGCAGCAGCTTTCGTGTGGCAACAGAAGTTAAATCATGGAGCAAAGAGCTGTGATAAAATTTTATTGTACAAGGTGTGCCTATTAAATAACTAGACTGGTTGCAAAAATGTGGTTTATTATTACAATTGTACAACTTAATTATTATTCCCTTCAACATACTCCCCTCCTCTATTTACAGCATTGCATACGAATTTTCCATTGTTGGAAGAAGTGCTGCAAGTCATCAGGTGTTATCTGCTTCAGTAGCACTGCCGTTTTCTCCTTTACCTCATCCACTGCAAGTCTGGCTGACAGTGGAGCCAGACTTGCAAGAGAAGATCATCACATGTGATGAGACATGGATTTTCCAGTACTATCCAGAAACAAAGAGACAATCGATGCACTGAAAAACTCCCACGTCACCGAGAATCAAAAAAGCAAGAATGAGCAAGTCAAAACTGGAGGCAATGCTGATTGTTTTTCTTATTTATATCAATGGTGTGGTAATGATTGAATGGCCACCAGAGGATCAGATAGTTAACCAACATTATTACCTTGAGGTTCTGGCCAAGCTGAGAGAACGAGAGGAAGAAGAGACCCGATCTGTGAAAGAACCCTTGGATTCTCCATCTGGACAACACTCCAGCCTGTCTGGAGTGTTGTCCGGATGGAGTCTGGAAAGTGCAATGTCTGGAAAGCAGTATCTGGCTGATAAGAAGATCCCGGTGTTGGACCAACCACCTTACTCGCCAGACTTAGCTCCATGTGACTTTTACCTTTTTTCCAAAGTTGAAATCCACATTGAAGGGCACCTATTTTCAGTCAGTGGATGAGGTAAAGGAGAAAATGGCAGCGCTACTGAAGCAGATAACCCTAATGACTTGCAGCACTGCTTTCAACAATGGAAAATTCGTATGCAACAGTGTATAGATAGAGGAGAGTATGTTGTTGAAGGGGATAACAATTAAGTTGTATAATTGAAATAATAAACCACATTTTTGCAACCAGTCTTGTTATTTAATAGCTGCACCTTGTATTGTAGGAAAACTGCTACAGAGGTGTACCAAGATCTAAAAAAAAAGTTTAGAATGATGACTGAGCCATTCACAGATGTTCTGCTGGTCTTCACTGTTTAAAGAGGGGAGGGAGTCCTTGGAGAATGAACCACAGTGGACAGCCAGTTTCTGCATGGACAAGTGAAAATCTGGTGAATGCTAGGGAAATTGTTGCCCATGACATGCAAATAACCACTAAGCTACTTGCTGGACAACTTGGTGTCATAAGGAAATAGCCATATGAATCTTAGAAAGATATTTGCACAAGCGGAAGATTTGTTCGAGGTTTGTGTCACACAAGTTGACCCACGAACAGAGAGAGAGAGCACCAGGTTGCACATTGTCAAAATTTCCTTCATGCAGTTGATCAAGATTGTGATGTGTTGCAAAGAATTGTCACTAGTGATGAAAATTGGAGTTTTCTGTTTGATCCAGAAACGAAATGCCAGAGCATGGAATGTTTTCTCTCCAACAGAAGAAAGTCAGGTTGCAAAAATCATATCAAAACAACAAAACAATGGTCACTGTTTTTTTTTTTTTTTTTGACAGTGTTTGAATTATCCACTGTAAGCAAGAACAGATGGCATCAATGGCAATATCATATTAAAAACGAGAATATTAGGAAAGAACTTGACTTTGTCAGCATCCAGGAATGCGTTAGCAGAGCTAATCTCAGGTGGTATGGTCACTTAAACAGAATGGGCGAGGAAAGATTAGCAAAACAAGTGTTCTCTGCCAGGTTGGCAGCAAAACGACCCAGAGGAAGACCAAGATATACGTGGATTGATACGGTACAAAGTGCTTTAGATGATAGAAATATAAGATCTGATAATGTTGGAGTCTTGACATGTAACAGATTGATTTGGAGGAAAATTGTAGATAGGAAATTAATAATGATGTAATTTTTTTCATGTAGTACTATCATATCCTGTACACCCCTTGAGGGTACATGGCAGGAATTTGATGATGATGATAATAAATTTGTTCCTGAGACCGCCACAGTGAATGATCAGTATTATTAGGAGTAATGCAACATTTTGCATGCTCACATGTGATGTGTCAGGAAAAAACTGTTAGACAACAACAATTGGTTTATGTTGCCTGACAATGCATGTGCAGATGTGAAACTGCTGAGAAGTTTCACACCTGTGAAGCAGCAGTTTCTAATTTTACCCCCCAATTCACTAGATTTGGCTCCAGCAGAACTTTTTCCTTCTTCTGAAAGATGAAATGTGCCTGGGGGGGGGGGGGGGCACTTCAGCAACATTGAGCATATCCAATGCAGTGTGACCCAGACACTGAACAAGGTTCCCTATCAGGATTCCATCATGCCTTTGAACACTTGTACAATAGATCTAAACGTTGTGTGTGGAGTTAGAGGGAGATTACTTTGAACCCACATAGTTGACAATTCCAATAGTTCTTTGTTTCGATATAATAATTGTTGTCTCATTACTTAATGGGCACACTGTGTAATCTAGATGGTGCCTATTAAGTTTTCAGTTTTGTTTTGAATTCTGTTGAGATGCTGAATTAAAAAAAAAAACTAAATATATCCCACATTTTTTTTGTTCATTTGGGTGAAATAGCTTATGTGCAGGTAATTACTGAACTATCCAAACATCATGCACTGATATATTATAGTTTCTTACATCTGAATGAAATGCAAGTTTTCTCTGATTTGTAATATCTATAGTATAATTATTGTGCTGAAGAAGCAAGTCATGGAACATGGAATCTGTGAAGAATTTCAGAAATACAAAGAAATCTTTGTATTTCTTTAAAAAATGTGTAATTCTTCACCTTACCACGTATTCACAAGCTAATGACAATGTGGCTTTTTTGTGGGTTACAAAATTTAGCTAACAGGCAGAAAGAAAGAGGATATGATAGAAATATGTCACCAAATGGGTTTTTCAGAGTAGGAACTAAATAATTTTTTAATATTTATTCATAACATTTGTTTATAAAATGCAATTCAGCATGCTTCAGGCAAATATTCAGTGCTTCAGACAAATTGCAAAATGGGCAGATTAAAAAATATGTATAATTCTTCGCCTAACCATGTACCACATGAAAATGTTAAAATAAAAAGAACGATCCTCATTTCATAGCTGAATACTCACATAGAGAAACTATGCAAGCTTCAAAAATTGACCAGCGAACTTATGAGAATACACTCATCACTGGAGTTGCCTTAGTTTGCACTACTATAAGACACGAATGCTGTCCAAATGTTCTCCTGTCTTAGCTTTCACTACTTCCTAAAAACACTTTACAAATTTCTATATGTACAAACATTTGAAAAATTTCTAGAGTGGTAAGTTAGATAACTCTGATGGCAAGCACTGTATTCTCATAAGCTCTCTGGTCTTTATTCAAAACTTTCCAATTTTCAATATATTCAGCTATGAAATAAGCATGGCTTTAAATTTTTCAGGAAATGACAACACATACTAAAATATTGATTAAAAAACTAATCAATACCTTCCAATATATCGGAAGATGACAATGTTACATTATCATCTTCTGGGAACATAAAACTATGATATGTGCATGCAGGCACTAACAATGAGCAAATGAGGCTGAAGAAGGCAACTGGTGTTGGTCCTTGAGTCCTAAAGGTGCCTTCTAGCAAGCTAAATTGGGTTGTCTTGGCTGCTGGGCTGATGTTCTAAGGATGCAAGCTTCCCAAATTTGGGGAAGTCTCATGCACCCAAATTTGTTTAGATTTGTGAAGTTTTTTAGAGCTGAGGCTGTTTCCAGGAACAATCTTTCATATATATATATATATATTTGCTACAGCGTAGTCAAGTGGCTTTCTTCCAGTGTATTCTGTGGTGGGTATATCTAGTGTATGGTCCACAAGTCCTGAGTGGCTGTATTGGTGAAACTGGATGTCATCTTTGTGTTCGAATATCCTGGTATTAGCTGTCCTGCCTGTTTGGCCATAGCAGGACAGATTACAGCTGCAAGGGACCTGGTATACTCTAGGTAGGTCTAGGGGAAGTGACTGTTCTTTGGTGGAGCAGATAAGGAATGCCAATTTCTTATATGGTTTGTAACAGGTAGTCAGGTCATATTTTTTTAGGATTTTTGTGAGCTTTTCAGAAGTTCCCTAGATATATGGAATGGTAACAGAGTGTAATCTCTGTTAAGAATGGGGGGGGGGGGGTTAACTGGTCTTAATATTTCCTGGATTTTTTGGGGGTTGCAGCCATTGGCTAAGAAGGTTTAAGGATATGTTTAATTCAGTAGTTAGGGCATTGTTGTCTGAACAGATTAATTTAGTCCTGTTACAGGCTGGCATGCAATCAGAGTGTCTAGAGAGGGAGACTGTTGCTGTTCTCTTTTTCTAAGGAGAACTGGAGTCTGGGGTGTTGATTGTTTAAGTGTATTAGGAAGTTTTGGAGTGTGTCTAAGCCATGTGGCCAAATAGCAAACACATCATCCCCGTAGCGTAGCCAGACAGTAGGTTTTTTTTTGTGGGGCTGAGTTTAAAGCTTTTTCTTTGAAAGTCTCCATAAAGTTTGCCAGGGATGGAGAGAGAGAGAGAGAGAGAGAGGAGAACCCATGGCTGTATCCTCTATCTTTTTGTAGAATTTTTCCTTGCTAAACGAAATAGTCTGAGTTCATGGTGAACTGAAATAGGGCTGAGATATCGGGAGGAAATTTGGCTTGGATGAGATCTAAGGTATCTTTGAGTGGGACATTTGTGAATGAGGAGGAGACATTAAAACTGACCATTGTGTCAGTGTGTTGGAGTGAGAGGTTCTTTATACTGGTTTTAACCACCTAACCATCCATTATGGATCAAATACGCATCCTCATATGCTCCATATCCATCATATATTTAAATGTAATATCAACGGTATTACAATTTTAATATGCACTTCGCATCCACGATAACCTTGACGTCTATAGACATCTTGGCCAGTAGCGTGGTTAAAGTAGGTTTTGAGTTTTTAATGTGCGATTGTGTGTTGCCAGTATACTGTGTGAGCACTTTGGCTAAATGTTTAGCTAATTTGTATGTGGGGGAATCAATGCTGTCCACAATGGGATGTAATGGCACATTCTGCTTATGGATTTTTGGTAGTCCATATAATATAAGGAAGCTTGTATCCTTAGAACATCAGCCCAACTGCCAAGACAACTCAATTTAGCCCACTAGGGGCACCTTTAGGACTCTAGGACCAACACCAGTTGCCTTCTTCAGTCTCATTTGCTTGCTGTTAGTGCCTGCATGCACATATCATAGTTTTATGTTCCCAGAAGATAGCAATGTAACATTGCCGAAATATTGGAAGGTACTGATTAAAGTTTTTTAATTAATATTTTAATATATGTTGTTATTTCCGGAAAAATTTAAAGTCATGCGTATCCAATGTATAAGTTTATCTGCAAGAAATAAGCATGGATTTTTAATATATCTTATTGCTGTTTATTTTACATTGCCAAAATGAAGATTTTTATGTTCTTCTTTGATGAAAACAGAAAATAAAATGTTTGAATATTTTGCTAGATATTCAAAACTGCCAAATATTAACGTATAGAACAAAAGGCTTCAATTTGGCATAATTGAGATACTGAAATGGAGGATATTATAAATCCATCCACATTTCATAGCCTAAAGAAACTTAACAGTTTTGAAATTTGCCCAAGAGTTTATGAGAACATAATTTTCTCATAAACTCTCTAGTAAATGTTCAAAACTTAGAAGCATAGAAACTTAAGTTTCTTTTGGCATTTAGCTATAAAAAAGATGTTCATAATATTCTCTACTGTTCATAATATTTCTCTCACAGCAGTATATAGCAGCGTTTCTCAACAGTAGCATGAATACCACTGGTGGTACATGGAAAAAGATTTAGTGGAACGTGAATAACAGAAGGCTAAATTTGTTTACATTTATAAAATTATGAAAAATAAATTAAAAATTTCCCACTCCAAAGATTAATAATTACATGTTTTATCTATCATTTTATAATTCTAGCAGGTGATGACAAATCACATGTTGATTTTCACATATTTTGTTTGTCCAACCTCCAAAGGATAGCTATACATTTCTTGAAAAGCTTAAAACTGTGAGAAAGTTTTATCTCGCATTGTTTGCTATTTCTTTTTAGAAAACTTTCTTGTATGGAAGTGTTGTTGCCAGGCATGCACTGTGGCTTTAGTAAGTTACTGTGCAGCACTGAGGATTTAAAGATTTAGGTCTGTGGCATTGATGTAATCTGTGTCTTGAACAAACCAAAAGTGAAATGGTACTAAAATTTTTCGATTTTGGTGGTACAAATATTAAAAAAAAAAGCTGAAAACTGCTGATACAGAGTGTTCTGTTCACTTCACACTGCCACTCTATTCATCACACTTTTGTTTTAGTTTCAGTCACAAAGCAAGAAAAAATAGTAGTTATGTTTACAGCACTTTACTTGAAAATGGTATATTGCGCAAACTTCAATTGCATGAGAAAATGTAAGTTTTTCATATCATGAATACATTTAAATTAAATTACAGTTATCATTTCTAATAAATAAAGTTTTAATCAAATCAATGTATTCATTTAGTTCAATATTACTGTTATGTACATACAGTATGCATGGCAAGCATATTTCTACAACAATATTTATATAAAGTAGACCTTGCACAAGTAAAATTTTTTTTTTGTGGCAAGTAGATTTAAGTCGCAACAAGCCAACGATTGTCAACATGTAAGGTGTAGATAAACATTTTTTAACCTAATGGTCAGTAACCCAATTTAAGCCAAAAGTCTATGAAAACAAAGGTCAAACCTGTATAACTGGGAGAAGACTTCCATGCAGCCTTTTAAGGAATGTGGAAAACTAATCGGGGCTTCTGACCTAATGTCCAATTCTCCCCTTCTCATGGTGAACCCTGTTAGGCAATTACCCAGATACTGAACAAATGTGGATGGGCTGGCAATTTTGGGATTCAGCCAACCAAACTGTATTCTTATTGGCTTAAACCACAATATAAAATGATGGTAGATGACAGAATTTCATTCCCACTGGAGTGTTGCCCGGTCAAACATGGCCTCCACTGTTTTCACAGGAAACTAGGGAGAACAGCAAAATGTCAGCTACTGGAAGAAATCCCAGAACACATCCCAACTCAACATCAACAGAGTTCAAGATTGGTACTATCAACGTAAGAAGCACGAACAGAAAAGAAATGGAACTAGCAGAAGAATTGGATAAGTACCAGGTTGCCATAATAGGTGACTGAAACAAAGAAGACAAAAACAGGTGA
Source organism: Typopeltis vanoorti (assembly GCF_054136105.1). Lineage (NCBI taxonomy): Eukaryota > Metazoa > Arthropoda > Arachnida > Uropygi > Thelyphonidae > Typopeltis > Typopeltis vanoorti. The sequence goes on from NC_143553.1 coordinate 85,206,790, forward strand.
GATCCTTCTAAGTGACAAATAAAATATGTTATATTGTTGGTCCTTGTTGGAAATCTAAACACCAGCGTAGGAAATGATTACCACGCATAAAAATGTTCTGGGAAAATTTGGAGAAAAGTGCAAAGCTAATAATAATGGTAAATGACTGCTGGATTTCTGTTCAGGACATGGATTAATTACTACTAACACCATGTTCCAACATCAAAATGTGCACAAATCTGAGTTATTGTTAACAGTGATGTTATTGCACTAGTTCAGGACACAAGAGGATACAGAAGATTTCAACTAGGAAGTGATCATTGTTTAGTTTCGAACAGGATAAAACTGAATTTCATATAGATCAGAAGAATGTGTGTGAGAAAGTTATTTTAAAACAAATCAAAGTTGACTAGCTTTCACAGATGAATTGTAGACTTAAATACACAAACATCATTGGGAAAAAAAAAAATGAGTTTGAAAACAAGAACCAAACCTTAGAGAGCCAGTGGCAAACCCTGAAGAAAATATTGATTCAGGCAGAGGGGCATGTGGTGAGGTTTATTTATTTATGCTTATGGCTACATGAAACTGGTAAGTGAAAAGTACAATCACAATTTCCAGCAACAAATTATGAAAATCTTAGCATATAAAAGTTCATTACATAAAAGGCACAAACCAGCTTTCTAAGTCTTTGCTTTTTTTTTTTTTTTAAATAAAGCAAAAGTAACAATTATCGTCCTACTGTAACAAGTAGGACAAGGCTGCATGTTCTCACAAAACTTCACAACATAAATGTAGCTGTATCCTAGGTTTAATTAGAGAGCAGTTGTGTCTTGTGTGAGAAAACTTGATTCATTAGAGGGGGCTCATTTCACATTACATCAACATCTTCTAACATGAGGTGGAGTTCTGTTGATACCATGATGAGGACTATGAGAGTGACTACAAGAATAACGTCTTCGTGGTGAGACGGGACAGTGATCTTCTGTTTCCTCCATAACCATCGCCACATCAACTACAGGTCAAGGTCCAGGATGGAAAGCCAATTCAAGGCCTCATCCGTCACTTTGTGGATGTCCTGTAGGCCACCACTGTGAAATTGGTGCCTTGGGCAGTTGTACACAATATGAGTAATCATCTGAGCCACGGGAGAACAATCACAATAAGGGTGATCTGACAGCTCCCATTTATGTAGCAGGTAGCCACATCTGCCCTGACTAGTTCTGATCCTGTTTATTGATGACCAAATCTTCCTAGGAAGATCAAAACCAGGCTGCGGAGCACAAGGATCTTCTACCAAGAAGGAAGCCATTTGTTGGTAGATTGTTGGACCAGTGTTCTCTCCATATGTCAGATATTGATGGCAGCGCAGCTGAAGAGAGTTCGTCCATGGACCATAGAGGCTTTCTAGATTTGAGGCATAGACTAGGTGGGTTTATGAGAGTCTGATGTAGGGGCAGGAGTGGGTTGCTCACTGCTTTATTAAATTCCTTAATCGATATGGTGAGGTAATCAGTTAGGATGGAAAAATCAGAGGTGGACTCAGGAAGTTAAGGAGGCAATCAAGGAAAAGAAAAAGCATATACAAAGTTTCTGACAAATAAGTCAGCTTGTGCTCTTAGAGAATACACAGAAAAATGTAAGACAGTGAAGCACTGTGTAAAACTAACTAAACAAAAGTCATGGGAAGAGTTTGGTAAGAACACAGAAAATAAATATCAGGCGGTAGCAAAATATTCTGGAGGATATTGAAAATCAGCTTAGAAATAGAACAAAAAATATTGTAAAAGGAATCAGAGATGATAAAGGTAAGATGAAAAGTGAAGATATTCTTGTGTAGAGGCTTAAGTGCTGTGAGGACATCATGTTGGAGGCTTAATGGATTTTTTACAACACTCAAAAAGAATTAAAATAGAATTTAATACTTCCTATATTTCATCCTAGTCACTAGGACATCTACGGGGATTACAAAAACAATTAATGTAACATATACACAAATAACAAACAATACTAAGCCCAACCATGTGGGTGACACTAAAGTCCTATCTAGGTAGAGCGCCCTCTAAGGGCAGTAGTAGGTGGCCTGGAATGTAAGGTGGGAACTCTGGTGATGAGTGTTTCCCAAATCTTCGGAAGCTTAATGCAACCATATTTATTGAGATTTGGTTGGTTTTTGAGAGCTGCTGCTGCTGCTTCTAAGAATAGTCTCTCTTTCTTGAATTTGCTGTGGTGGAGCATGGTGGTTTTCTTCTATGATACCCTGTGGGTGGTGTCCAAAACATGGTCAGCCAAGCCTGAATGGCCATAGTTGTGTTTGAAGATATAAGACTTGTGTTCCTCTAGACGGATGGATGCTGATCTGCCTGTCTGTCCAAACTACGCCAGCTTACAGGAACAGGGTACTTTGTAAACTCCAGGCAGAGAGAGAGGAGGGAGCTGATCTTTCGTAGAACTTTAAAACTCTTACCAAGAGAGCCCACAATCTTTGTTCCAGTGGAACCGCCCTCACTACCGAGCTTAACCACATACACAGCACATTCCTCTCCAATGGCTACAGCGATCACAGTATCAAAAAAATAATCAACTCCTCCCCCATTCCCCGTCCTTCTCGTCAACAAGAATTTAAAAACGCCATCACCATGCCCTACATCCGTGGCACATCCGAAAAAATAGCCACGATACTAAAACAGTACAATCTACACACAGCATATAAGCCCCACCGCAAACTGGCTACCCTTATCCGTTCTACGAAAGATCAGCTCCCTCCTCTCTCTCTGCCTGGAGTTTACAAAGTACCCTGTTCCTGTAAGCTGGCGTACTTTGGACAGACAGGCAGATCAACATCCATCCGTCTAGAGGAACACAAGTCTTACATCTTCAAACACAACTATGGGCATTCAGGCTTGGCTGACCATGTTTTGGACACCACCCACAGGGTATCATGGAAGAAAACCACCATGCTCCACCACAGCAAATTCAAGAAAGAGAGACTTTTCTTAGAAGCAGCAGCAGCTCTCAAAAACCAACCAAATCTCAATAAATATGGTTGCATTAAGCTTCCGAAGATTTGGGAAACACTCATCACCAGAGTTCCCACCTTACATTCCAGGCCACCTACTACTGCCCTTAGAGGGCGCTCTACCTAGATAGGACTTTAGTGTCACCCATGTGGTTGGGCTTAGTATTGTTTGTTATGTTACATTAATTGTTTTTGTAATCCCCGTAGATGTTCTAGTGACTAGGACGAAATATAGGAAGTATTAAATTCTATTTTAATTCTTTTTGAGTGTTGTAAAAAATCCATTAAGCCTCCAACATGAAGATATTTTTGATGTCTGGACTTTTGAAAGATTGCTAAATGAAATAAGCAGTGTCAGCATGGTGGTAGAAAACTCCCAACAGAAATGCAGTCAGAAACACATATCCATACTTGAAGTAGAAAAGTCATGAAACAACTGAAATTTCAAAAGGCAGCTTCTCAAAGTTTTACAGTGGTTGCATTGCATAATTCAGAAGGCCTGGCCAGAGGGTCAAATTCCAGATGATTAGAGCAGAGCTCTTATAGTACCTATCTATAAAAAAAGGATATAAAACTGAATGTGAGAAATAACAGAGGCATTCCCCCTACTGAGTGTTCCTGGTAAGAATTATGCAAGTATACTCTTGAGAAGCTGCTAAGAAAAATTGTAGATGAGAAGCTTGGTGCAGAACAAGCTGGATTCAGGCCAAAAGAAGATTGTCAGGATCAGATTTTCACTTTAAGACACACAGTTGAGAAAGCGTGGGAATATAACAATGAACTGTATTTAAGATTTGTTGATCTGGAAACACATGACAAGATTCAAAGAGGAAAGCTCTTTAAAATGCTACAGTTATACAGTGTAAATGGGACATTATATCGAGCTGTAAGTCAATTAAGCTGTAAGTCAGCAGCTAGACTTGAAGAAGGAACAGAAAGATGGTTTGATGTTAAATCAGGTCTGCGACAAGGGTAAACATAATCTTCAATGTTATTCATTATCTATATAGATCCCATTATGAAGGAAAGTGATATTAAATCTGATATCAAAATTGGCAATGTTAATATTAGCACTTTACTTTATGCAGAAGAGTGTTATACTTCTGAATAAGTCCAGCACAAGTCTGCAAGATTATCTTATTAAACTGAATAACTTTGCAATATGATGGTTGTCTGAAAAGTTATCGGCCTGGACCACAGATCGGCAAGATTATTTTTTTTCTAAGTTGGTACATCTGTCATAAGCATCCATGTGAAATTGCAAGTCATTCCTTCAAGTAATTTGTTTTATACAGCTGTCTGAAGCAAAAGTCTGTATCCCTTGAAATTGATAAAATTGAGTATCGTACAGTTATAAAATTCTTTGTAAAAGAAGGTTTAACACCAAAAGAAATTCATTCGAAATTCATAAAAGTTTATGGGAATTCTTCTCCTTTCCTTTTGACAATTAAAAAATGGGCTCCCGAGTTAAAATGTGACCTTACCATGAAGATGATCCATGTGAAGAATGTCCAAAAAGTGTAACAACACCAGAAATCATTGATCAAATGCACGATATGGTATTGGATGACCAGCGAGTCAAAGTGTGTGAAATTGCTGAGACTATAGGCATTTCAAAAGAATGTGTAGGATATATTTTGCTTGAAGAATTGCATATGAACAAGCTTTGCACAAGATGGGTGCCACGCTTGCTCGCAGCAGATCAAAAAGGCACTCGCATGAAAATCTCTGAACAGTGCTTGGAGCGTTTTAACAAGAATAAAACTGAATTTGTGCATTGATTTTTTTACTATGGATGAGACTTGGATTCACCATTACACACCAGAATCCAAACAGCAGTCAAAGTGGACAGAAGTCGATTGTTCAGCGACAAAGAAGACAAAGTTGGTTCCACAAGCAGGAAAGGTCATGGCATCAGTGTTTTGGGATGCTAAAGGCATTTTGTTTATTAATTATCTTGAAAAGGGTAAAACAATAACCGGGGAATATTATTCCGATCTTTTAACCAAACTAGACAAAAAAATTTGTGAGAAAAGACATGGTTTGCAGAAGAAAAAAATCATCTTTCATCAGAACAATGCACCTGCCCACAAAGGTGTTTTGGCAACGGGAAAATTAAGGGATCAGCACTATGAATTATTGGAACATCCACCCTATTCCTCAGATTTGGCTCCTTATGACTTCTATCTAGTCCCAAAACTATAATTCTTCCTGGCTGGTCAGCGTTTTTCTTTGAATCAAGAGGTGATTGCAGCTGTAGAGGGAAATTTTGCAGATCTTACTGAAAAATAAAAATAATTTTGAAATTATAAATTTGTTTTTTCATTGTTAGGCCGAGAACTTTTCAGACCACCCTCGTATATGTAATTCACCCAATTTATATAGTACTTGTTCTTACTCTTCTCACCAAAATAATAAATGACCAAATATCCATTGCCCTACTTCATCAAATTACTGCATAATCAGTCTTCTAAGCATTTCATGCTGGGTCAGATGAACAAAGGAGAGTTGAATAAGATGAATTAAGGAACAGTTAAATTTTTCTTGACTTCTTTAATAAATGTACATTAATTCATTATGTGTGAATTCATAGGGGGAGGATCAGGAATTCCTTGGTAAAACAAAAAAAAAAAGTGTTAATCCTCTATCGCTCTGAGTGTGACTAATGTAGTAAGGAAATGAAATTCTAGAAAATGCATTCTCACTAACTTTACCCTTTAGCAAATACATACTATTATTAATTAAATCATGGATAGTGGAAAATTAACAATATTCAGCTGTAGAAATTAAAAACACATTTATTTTTAAAGCCTCAAAAAGCATATATATTTTTGTGGAAAAACAGAACACTTAACTGGATATCGAAAGATATATTTCACCTTCTGAATCATTTAAGATGAATGTACTTACCCGAAAGAGATAAACTAAAGTTATACTATAAGTAATATGAGTCTCATTTTTAAAAAAAATAATAAAATAAAGCAAGTAGTCAAGCAATTCCCATCACCAAACCCAAACAACGTAGGTCAAAAACATATAGCCTAACAATCTTTTCATGTTAGTGTTTTAGTATAATTTTTAATCTTTCCTGTTAGTTTTTTAATTGCAATTTTAATAAAACTCAAAATACAGTGGAATATATGTATATTTACTCAATAAAATACACTTCTCCTTTATCTGTATAAGCCTTTTCCCAATTTTCAGGAAGCGGACCAAGATCTGATGAGTCTGATATCCGATTCTGGTCATTCTCTATATCATCCAGATTTCTCTGTGCATATTGTGAAGTTGTGGAAGCAAATGACCTGTAGAAGCAAATGTATATATATATATATATATATGTATGTATGTAATATACTGATGCACAACAGCCAGGGAACAAAAACAGAATTCTGTAAAAGACAAAAGCATAATTCAGGATACATAGATAATTCAAGAGACTGCTGAGATAAACTTAATGCTATCAGTAAGAATCCACTTCATTTCAAAATTATATTTGACTAATTTCAAACCACTGATATAAAATGATAGCAAAGTAAACTTCCTCAAAAGAGAGACCAAATTTTCTTCTTAAAAGCCATGATCATTTTGGAAGCAAAGCAGGAAAAATTCAACAATTTTATGAATGAAGAGTATAACTGTATATTCTGTTCTCATGAAATGATTTCCACAACAAAAACCGATATACACAAAGATGACCGCAAGATTCTTAAATTTTTGCATTCTTTTTTCACTTAGGTCAATTAAAATGTATTCAAAACAGAACAATTTCATTAGCTAGTAAGAGTTTTAAGTGATACCACAAGAAACTCTATGTAGTGCAATACAACAGTGTCTTGGTGCATTCTTGTTCAATTTATTTCTAAAAAAAAGTGCTTATTTTTAGCACAAAATTGTGGGACACACTGCACAAAAAAGGGTCAAAAGATTGTTGCAAGTTTAACAGCTGTAACAACAGTAATGTTTTCTCCAAAGTTCTTTGTTATTATCTACAAATAATTATATTGTTCTCATAATTGTTTTAGTGCAAGTACTTCCGTGTTAACTTTTAAACAATGAAACAAAGAAAAATAAGAATTCTGCAACATTTTCATGAAACTGCTAAAACCACAGAAACTTACATTTTCATAACAAGTAACAATCAAAATGAAAAATCATTCAAGAAAAGTATGAAAATCTGTTAGTGTTGGGGGGCGGGGTCAGAAACCTGGATTAAGGTATCACCTCAGGTTTCTATAAATAACAGAAACCTGACGTGAACCAAGATAACTGATGAGGGCTATCACAAGCTTCAAAATCTTCAACCAGTGCCTTAAACACAGACTTTTATCCTATTCTTCGAAGCTATCAAAAAAGCCCTACACTCCCCCCCCCCCCACTTTTTTTTTTTTTTTTCATGTACAAAAAAGAATCTCACTTTTGATAATACCCAAATCCCAAGACAGGAGGATCAGATCTCTCTTTTTAGACTAATGTTTACCTCCAAGTCTTTTCCAGCACACAAATCACATCATATCAAATGTTTACTCAGCCTCAGAAAATAATCATCTCTCACTCAAAATATTACTTTTCACCTAGCACCCAGGTGCTAACTTTAATGCAAATCTCAAATCTATTCAACCTTAGAATACTGCTCTCATGTTTGAGGCACACCAAGGACATCTCTAAAATGTGTTATATTGTACAGAGAAGGAGGGCAGTCTAGCTAATTAATAATTAAAATAGAACAAATATATAAACATATCTGGTAGCTGTGCAGAAGAGTGGTGCATGCATACCAAAACAGACTGATGGATGCATCTATATCAGAATTAAGTCCTTCATATAAGCATGTTTATTATCTTATTTTTTTGAAAATTAAGATAATACATGGTATGTATGCTTTTTTTTTTTAGCCAGCATGATACCATGATGATGGTGTCATGCTGGCTTGGTGTTTTTTCACCAAGCCAGCATGACATAGCCTCCACTTCCCCCATGAGCTCTGAAAATGACGCACTTTCTGATTATGTAGAGATTAGAGTAATTATTATTTGCTTCAGAATCCAACATGATCTTCCATTACAAAGGCTACAATTGTAAATATTATTTAATGTAAACAACTTATTTTAAAATTTAATATTCATATAACTACCTTAATTTTGTCTGATATTTAACTATTTAATCAAAGATATATGTATGAATAATGAAAAGACTGTATTAAATATTAATAAGTTATTTTATTTATTGTTATGTCAATATTATAGGAATTTGTATCTGATAAATTAACTGCGCATTATTTGAAATGTAAATATTCTCTATTTATTCCTGTTTGTAAAGTTTAACGTTATGTAATAGCTCAATTTTATTATATTTTGTTTTGTTGTCATGGAAACGTATGTAAGTGAACGAGCACGTTTTTGGAACAGAACGTGGGGAGAAAGCTGAAAGTTTACTAAAAAGGAATTAGTTAAAGAGATCACGAGAAGAATTTAGGCGGGAAAAACGGATATAAAAAGCGAGGAACGCTGGAAAAAGGAGCGCATTAGAGATTTATTAGAGAGGGATTGGCATTAGGTTGGAATCGGGCATTCGGGAATCACAATGCGATAATAGCGAGTCGGCAAGTCACTCAAGCAGCTAAATAAAGTCTACTAGTCGAGAAGCGGTTAGCTTATAAGTTTCGGAATAACAAATAAAGCTACGGAAGATAGCTAAGTGATACGGATAGACTAGTGATTACTTGAGTTGAGATTTAATTTCAGGGCCGACCTTTCAAGGACACACGGAAACTTGAAGCATAGCACGAAGTAACTAGAAAATAATTAGAGGCAACAGAGTTGTGTTTAATGATAGCGGTGTCAAGAATTATAGTACCTAAAGGATTAAATTGAATGCCGGAGGAATGAACAACTGTGCTTATAAAACCTAAAGTTAAGGAATTATTGTATTGCTTTATTTCATGAGTGATCGGTAGTACTTTATACAACAACATTTGTTTATGTGTATTGTGACCGATGATTAATTCAGTTATTGCTTAGAAGAATTATTTTAATGAGTGCTGTTTACTGTTCAAAGTGTTTACAGTTATAAAAAGTGTTTACATATAAGTAAATGAAGAAAAAAAGATTATGGTAAGATTATTCCAACCTTAATATTTCTGTACAGAGAAGTGTGCGAGTTTCATCCTAGAATTTCCTTATGTTAACAGTAACTATCGCGAAGATTAACTGAAGTGAAAATTTAAAAGTGTTTGCTTGTAAAGCGGTGTTACTGCGATTTTATTGTATTTTGGAACTTAAGGAACTGTGAGAAGACTGTATCAGAGATGACAAATTTACCATTGTCAGAGTTTGTATGACAGTATTATAGGAAAGGCTGAAGTGTTTCTAATAACTTAATTAGTGATTTAATCTTGAGTGTATAATTTGTGATTATAAAATTAAATATTTGTTTTTGCTAATCTAAAGTTGTGTTTTGCCTGAATCTCTTTTACTGCACCATTCATAAGATATTGGAACCGAAACGGGAGAGATAAATAAGTTAAATATACTCAGCCAGTATATACAATATCAACACCTAAAAGGAGAGATAGTTGTGAGTTGGTTTTTCTTCAGTTCTTGAACTAATTCAGATATGAAGTGGCGCAGTCTTTAAGTATAAATTTTCTTCATATTTGAATTAGAAATCAACTTATAATTTATCAATTAGTTAAGAACATCGTAATAGTAATCATGTCGATCCAAGGTACAGATTAAGACGAAGTAGGATCCAACAGTATGTATGCTTCTTTTTTTTTTTTTTAGCGAGCATGACACCATGATGATGGTGTCATGCTGGCTTGGTGAAAAAACACCAAGCCAGCATGACATAGCCTCCACTTCCCCCATGAACTCTGAAAATGACACACTGTCAAAAACAGCTCATATCCCATTACTCCCACCCCTGATCTTATCCCATCATATCATTCCCTTTCCCCAAACATTTGTATCTTGCACCTCCCTCTCAAAGAATTCTCTCTCCACCCTTAAAAAACCTGGGTCTCCCACATCTCTCTATCCCTACTTTTCCAACCCCCCCCTTTCCTTTCAGTCATACTTCAACAAACGTATATCGCCATATGCCGAATGCCACTGAATAAGAAGACAACCAGCAACATCCTACAAAAGTATGTCCAAATTATTCTTCCTATATATTCTTCATATATCTGTCTTTAACTTTAAAGATCAGTAATGCCCTAAAAATTGAGTAAAAAGCCAATGATATTATAAAAAAAGGGATACCCCTAAACAAAAATGGGCTAAATAGCCATAAAAAAATAAAGTTTTTAAGTAGATTTGATCTACTGAAAAGTTCATTAAGCCTGAATGGATTTGGCATTTCCAGCCACAAAACTTTTCCTTTGTCTGAGATATGCATGAATTCCTGCATTCATAGCTGAATTTTTTAAAGCAAACTGCAATGTAGACTAATATGCACATCATATATATATATATATTAATATCCAGCACATCGACAAATCTGCTAAACTTCTAAAAAAACTTTGCTGTCAAGCCTCAGCAACAACAAGTAAACACTGTAATATACTTATCTTCCTTCACTCTCCAACTGGAAGCTAAAACTATGCACTTGCACCTATAAAATTCCTACAGAAGAAATTATGATTCAGATTGAATGTGGAATTCTCAGCCTTCCTACCCATACTGCAAACAATATCCAACTGGATGTTACCAATGTTTAACTCAAGAAAAATCTTCAAAAAGTAACCTCTCCTATAAAGAATATGAAGCACTATTGGAAATCAAGAAGAATAATAAAATAGTAATTACTAAATCTAATAGGGGAAATGGTACAATACTTCTAAATTACTATGATTACACATTAAAACTAGCTTCTTTACTTAAAGATATCTTACCTACCTTCCCTTAGACTATGACCCTGCCAATACACAGATCAGATCACTTCACAGAATTCTTAAAGAAAGTCACCTCCTGGCCTGCTGAGGCTACTTATAAAACTAAAACCATATAATTCTAAATCTCCTTATGTATATGGACTACCTAAAATTCATAAATAGAATATATGCTATCATGCCCAATTGTAAATGCCACTGATACACACATATACAAATTAGCCAAACATTATTTAGCAACAGTGCTTTTGCAATATACTGCCAACCAACCCTCCCCACTACACACAAAAAAAAAAAAAAAAAAAATTGGTCCACTTTAAAGCCGGTGTATAGAAAACCTGCACTTCAAAACACTGATATTATAGTCAGTTTCGATATCTCCTCTCTCCTCCTGACATTTTTGCCCCTCCCCCTGGCTAATTTCTTCATGGAAATATCTGAAGAGAAATCTCTGAACTCTGCTCCATATAGACCCACTGTTTGGCTACACTTTGTTTATGATGTGTTCTCCATTTGACCACATGGTCTGGATGCCCTGAACATACAGGTAAAACCTCCTTATACGCCTTCAATTACAAACAAATTGTTTTACAAACTTTTCCATTGAAAATAATTGCACCGATTGGCAAATGTTCGTTTTACGAATGCACTGACGCTTACGTGAGCTGGCATTATCTCCACAGCTGTTCATCAGTTCGCATCAGTGCATTTGGTTCTATTCAAGTTCTGTGAATCCACTCCTTAGTGTGTATCATAATTTTGATAAATTTACTCTCCAATGCAAAATGTTTTTTTTTTTCATTGTGTTTATTTAATAATTATTAATATGGCTCCTAAAAAGTGTAGTGATGAAAATAAACAGAAAAGGAGAACACCCAGACCAACTATTGAACTCAAGAAAGAACTTCTAGCTAAATAGGACAATGGATCTCGTATTCTAAACTTTCTAAAGATTATAACATGGCAAAATCGACAATCTGCTATTATTAAAAAATAGAGATGTGAATAAAAAGGCTGATGTGGCGAAAGGAGTGAAAACTTTGTATCCTAAAAGATCTCAGGCTGTGGAGGAAATGGAGAAACTTTTGTAAGTGCAGATTAATGATGAACAAATGGCAGGTGGCAGTATTCCAGAGGCAATAATTTGCAAAAAAAGTTAAGCAACTACATAGCGACCTTAAGTGATCAACCCTGGGATCTAGTGCTGACAATGACGATTTTAAAGCTAGTAGGGGGATAGTTTGAGTATTTTAAAAAAGAGAACCAGGATCCATAGTGTAGTGAGGCATGGAGAGGCTGCAGTGCTAACAAAGAGGCTACTAATCAATTTGTGGATGAATTTAAAACTTACATAGGGATGGAGGAATTTATTATTCAGCAGGTGTTTAAATGTGATGAGTTTTCTGGAAAAGATGCCTGAGTGAACTTATATCACACAAGATGAGAAAGCACTGCCAGGACACAAACCGATGAAGGAACAGTTAACTCTCTTGTTGTGTGTAATGCTAGTGGTGACTATCCCAGAGTGTTTAAATCAAACAAGGTAATAAAAAGTAAACTAGATGTGATGTGAAGATCTAACACTAAGTCTTGGATAACAAACCAGTTTTTATAGAGTGGATCCATGAAGTATTTGCCCCCCAGTGCAAGCAAGAGAAGAAAAAAAAAACTTGAAAAGAACAATCTACCTTTGAAAGCATTTTTTGTACTGGACAATGCTCCTGTTTACCTCCCATGCTTGAAGGATGATTTGGGAGAGCACAACTTTATAAAAGTCAAATTTCTACCTCCTAATACCACTCCTCTTATTCAACCCATGAATCAGCAAGTCATTTCCAATTTCAAAAAAAATTTATACAAAGGCTTTGTTTCAAAGGTACTTCACTTCAAAGTGACATCTAACACACACAACTGACCACCAGGGACGTTTGGAAAAAGCACTTTAACATCGTACATTGTTTGAGGCTTATAAATAAAGCATGGAGGGAAGTTTCTTTGAAAACTATAAACTCAGCATGAAAAAAATTGTGGTCTGAGTGTGTGACAGGCACAGATAGTTTTCAGGATCCATAGTGTAGTGGGCATAGTAAGGTATTAATTGTTTCTTCCGGCCACGTGTTAACTGATTTAAGTAGTTCAGTAGTTTTCGTTTTGTTGCATTGCATGGGGTTGTAATTTACCATTTGGTAGGTGTTGTGGTCCGATACCAAATAGTTCACTTTTTCCATGTAGGTTGTCCGATTTAAAACAACATATAAATAAAGCATGGAGGGAAGTTTCTTTGAAAACTATAAACTCAGCATGAAAAAAATTGTATCCCCTTTATCTGCTTTTGTGATAATAATGTCACGGTTATTTTTTTTAGGGATTTGAGGGCCAGTTTTTTTCGCTTTGTTTAGGTTGCTGCTTAATTTTTTGGTTGAATTTAGTAAACAGGCAGTTTCCATCCGTATTTTGTCAGCTAAATTGGTGGGGAGGGATCTTAAACCTCTGTCGATATGATAGATTATATCTAGTTTATTTACTGACACTCAGAACAATGGTGTAATTTAAACCTTTCTCCAGCAGCGAGAGTTCACCTAGGGTGAGGGTGTAATCTGATTGGTTGATAACCAGACAGTGGTCCGATGGTGGTTGGTTGCTCCTAACTGCGTTTGTGGGTGATTGGCTGCTCCTTTCATTATGGTGTTGTGATTGTCTTGTGCTCTCTTGTAGTTTTAGTGCTTGAAACTTTATCAATTGTTCTTTGTTTTTGAGTAATAGGTGCTTGGCTGAGTCGTCTGTGATCTTGTCTAGCATATCCCAAATTTCTGGATTAACGTAACTGGATAGCTCAAATTTTAGTTGTAACACTTTGGCTTGGGTAGATGCTAAGTTCTTTCATGCCTCATGGATCTGTTCTCTTAACAACGCTTTTTCTAGCCTGGTATAGATACGGAGCGCTTTAGCTGATGTAAATTTCTTCTTTAGTTTAATGCAGTTAGGTATTAAGTTGCTGTTGGGTATCAAGTATTATTTTAATTATGATAATAGGCAAAAAATTTTCAGTGGAATGGATTAATTTATTTTACATTAATTACTATGGTAAAAATAGTTTTAAATTATGAACTTTTCGTTATATGAACAGCTTTCTGGAATGAATTAAGTTTGTAAAATAAGGTTTTAATGTATTTTTAACACACCTAAACAATCAACATCCCAGGATCCAGTTCACATTAGAAAAAGAAAATGACAACAATTCCTCCTTCTTAGACACTTTAATTACATTTGATCCACCAGCCTTATGGATTTCTGGCATTCTCTATTTACAGAAAATCCACACTCACTGGTAGATATATTCACAATCACACCACCACCATTCCTTCCAATAGCATGAAATTATTAAAACTTTATATAACAGGGTTAAATTAATTAGTTCTCCACTGAACTTGATCGTCCACAAAACATTCTTAGCAAATGGCTACAATTCCTACCACATTCAAAAAATATAAAAACCTCAAACCCGCACACCTTCTCCCACTCTTCCTTTCACAACCTTTCAACCACTTATAGACCATATAAAAAAATTGGCATCCCTTATCCACTCTGCCAAAGCCCAGCCATAGTCCCTAGACTTACCAGATGTTTATTAGTCCCTTGTAACTGTAAACTATCCTATTATGGCCAAACAAGCAGGTTAGCTAACATCAGAACTGTTGAACATAAAGGCTATGTTCATTTCCATCACCACTACAGCCACTCAGAACTTGTTGGCCATGCTTTGGACATCTGCAATATGCTGGAAGAAAGCTACTCTACTGCATCACAGCAAATATAAATACAAAAGACTTTTTCTTGAATCTTGATGCAAAGTTGAGGAGAGTTATGAGCAGTAGGGCAGATACCTACTTCTCATAAAAGGACTTGAACAGACTATCTGAATCGGTGTGTATGTATGTGGGGAAGTCAGTTTAATGTAGCAAAGTGTAAGGTTTTAAAATCCTGAAGGGCATAGCTATGGAAACTCTCTCTTACAATGTCTCCACTCTCCAATATTACTGTAACCCAATTCAAACTTCGTATACTCTAATTAGTTACTTTTAGCCTGTGCTGTGGATGGAATGATGCTGATGCCAACAAGTTGCAGAGGCATATTGTTTAGAGTATCTAGCATGTAGACAGTACAGTCACTTGAACTCATGTAAACAGTGATGGATTTTTGTAGCTATGTAGATTTAAATGAATTAACTTAGGGTTTGTGACTTTTGCTATTGTAAGTGCAGGCTACTCTGTACATGATGAGTATGAGACTGTAAACTTGCAAACAAAATATTTTTTATGTGCACAATGGACCAAGAAAAATTAGAGGGAATATCGGCAAAGAGATTCCTAAATGACAAAAAAAAAGCCACGTTTCTATTGTGTTGAATACATACACAAAACTTGCTGCAAGCAAGGAAACTAAATAACTGAGTGCAAGAATACTCTCACATCAAGCACAATTAAAATCATTGAAGGTCATTTAAAGCACATACATATGTCATCATATAATGGCTATATCATTACTGAATGAAATTCAATAATGATATAGCCATTGATATATGCTATATCATTACTGAATTTCATTCAGTAATGATACAGCATTTCATGTAGTCAATCATTATCAGCAGAAATATTTCAAAGTAAAATCTAGCATCAAAACTCAAGAAAGAAAAATGCTAATAATCTGTTTTGATACTATCTGAGTGAGTGTGAGAGAGAGCTATAAGTTGTTATTGTGATGTTTTAAAGATACTTGTGACATAAAGACTGAATAATATATGCACATAAACACAAGAAAGATATTTAATTAACCAAATATTTTGGTCTGGAAATAGCAGACCATCTTCAGTGGCACTACAAGAACAGTTTTTAAAAAAATACAAGGTGGAATATTAACAATAGATTATTTAAAAATACAACAAGCCGCATGATGTTATATAACTAAGTATTAAAGGGAATATTTTTAGGCAGAGACATGATTGAAATAAAGATATTAATTAATAATATTAAATAACATAAAATTAATATGAATTAATGAGTTATCCTGATTAGACTTTCCCAGATTTTTGATATAGATATACAGTCATTCCCATTCAGGTTAGGACGATGGAGTAAGGCCTCCATCGTCCTAACCTGACAAAGTGGCCTCTACACTTTCTTTGAATAAACGATCAAATTTATAACGGGATCTATGTAACAGGAGAGTTTTTGACCAAGGGATGTTGTGGTTAGTTTCAATCCCGTGCTGAGACAATCCAGATTTTTCAGGTTTGTAGTGATGAATGGAGGATTGATGTTCTTGGATTCTTTTTTCAAGAGAACGTCCAGTTTGTCCAAAATAGGAGAGATCACAGTTGAAGGGAATTTGATAAACTCCAGGAAGAGATATAGTTGAGCATTTGTCTTTAGGAGAAGGAAAATGGGAAGATAATTTGTTAATAGGTGAATACATAGCTGTTAATTCATATTTCTTCGGAATTCTTGCAATGGGTTCTGAAATCCCGGAGATGTAAAGAATTGGAACTCGACGTATTGAATCTTCGTTGTTTTGTGGTGGATTATAAGAATCGAGAAGATGTTGAGTACTCTTTTCGGAAAAGCCATTGAATTTCATGTGTTGTTGGACAGTAGAAAGTTCTTTCTGTAGAAAATTAGAAGTAGAACAATTAGTTTTGGCTCTTCTGATAAGACATTTTATGATTCCTGTTTTTTGACAAGGATGATGGGCTGATTCTTTAAGAATATAACGACCTGTGAACGTTGGTTTCCTGTAAACTGTAATTGTAAGAGTATTTGAAGGTGACCGGATGAGGAGAACGTCTAAAAAAGATAACTGGTTGTTTTCATCCATTTCCATAGTAAACTTGATACAATGATGTAAGGAATTGATACTGTTTAAAAAAGAAGGTAAGGAGTCTTTGTTGTGCGGCCATACGGTAAAGATGTCATCCATCTTTAGAGGATGTCTGGATATATTGACAATCCAATTCTCTGGAGTTTTGAAGGGCTTGAATTGTTTATACGAAAGAGCTTCATATTTTCAGTTTAGATGTTGACTTAGTTTATTATATGCTCGCTGAATAGAACATTTAGCCACATTTAGAACTATGTGAAAGATGTGGATCCAAATTTGTGGAAATATAGGTGCGAAGATCAGAAATATGATGACTGTGAATACCAAGATCACGTTTAGCAGCTTTAAGTTGGTTACGGATTAACGATAAACTGGTGTTCCAGTAAATATTATGAGCTCCAGGAGATTTTATAGTTCCTTAATCTTAGCGAAATTGGGAATAATTTTATTTAATATTATTAATTAATATCTTTATTTCAATCATGTCTCTGCTTAATATTCCCTTTAATACTTAGTGATATAACATCATGCGACTTGTTCTATTTTTAAATGATCTATTGTTAATATTCCACCTTGTATTTTTTTAAAAACTGTTCTTGTAGTGCCACTGAAGATGGCCTGCTATTTCCACACCGAAATATTTGGTTAATTAAATATCTTTCTTGTGTTTATGTGCATATATTATTAAGTTGTTATTGTATTAGATTATAGGGAGGCTAAAGAAGTCTGGTGCATTTTTTTTTTCTTAATATTTATCCCACACATAAAACGTAGAAGAACCTATAGCAAACAGTGCCTGTGAGGGCAGAGTCAGGAATACAAAAATCTGTGATATCCTTCTTGAACTATTGAAGATTGTAGTCCTTTGGAAATGCTTCATGAGGGAAACTATTCAACAGAATTGAAGTGGAAGGAGTGAAAGACTGGGAGTAGCAGGTTTGGTGAGTATGCAGTTCAACTGTAAAAGGATGCTGAGCAACTGTAGTATGAGTTCCTGTAGATCTGGCAAAAATATGAAGCATAAAGGGTGGTAGTTCTGCTGAACAATGGCACGGAAATATCTGTAGAAAAGACACAATGCAGAAATTGATCTATAGGATAGTGGCTGAAGAGAGTCTGTAAGAGAAGTGACATTTATCAAGCAGGCTACCCTTTTCTGAAGAGCATCAAGAATATTTAAGGAGGTCTTAGGTGCACCACCACATACATTAGAGCAATATTCCAATACTGGTCAGATTTGGGATTTGTACAGAGTAAGTAACCATTTGGAAAAGAAGTACATCAACAGCTTCCAAGTTTTTTTTGGAAGCTGCTGATGCTATAGAAGTGATATGATTGTGACAGGAAAGGTTTGGGGGTGCTTAAGGGTCAAAGCTATATAACTGAGAGTAGACCCCACATAGCCTTTAAAGGAATGCGAAGAACCGACCAGGGCTTCTGACCTAATGAAACCTGGATACTGAACGAACGATGATGAGCTGGAAATTTGAGATTTAGCCGGCCAAATTGTATTCTTATTCGTTAAACCAAAATAAAAAACGATGGTACAACACGACAAAATTTCATGCCGTCTGGGGCGTCGCCCGGTTAAACAAGGCCACCGTTGTTTTCGCCAGGGAACTAGGGCGAACAGCGAAAAGTCAGCTACTGGAACAAATCTGAAAACACACCCCAACTCAACATCACCAGAGTTAAAGATCGGTACTATCAATATAAGAAGCCTGAATGGTAAAGAAATGGAGTTAGCTGAGGAATTAGATAAGTATCAGATCGACATAATAGGGGTGACTTAAACAAAAAAGACAAAAACTGGTGAGATCTTTCTGAGCAATAAGTACAAAATGTTATATTCAGGCAATGACAATCAAGGAAAAGAAGGAGTAGCAATAGTATTCAACACAAAATACAAGTAGAGTAATGTGGACAAATATGAGAATGGGGAACTGGACAATGAGACTTATTTGTGCCTATGGTCCCACAGAAGGTTTTACTAAGGTAGAAGTGGAGGAATTTTTTGACGCTTTAGAAAAAGCAACTGACACAATGAAAATGGAAAAGTTGGTCCTTGTTGGGGATCTAAATAGCAGAGGAGGAAATGATTGTGAGACATACAAAAATATTTTGTGAAAATTTGAAGAAAAGAGCAAAGCTAATAATAATAGCAAATATCTGTTGGATTTCTGCTCAGGACATGGACTGGTTATTACTAACATCATGTTGCAACATAAAAATGTGCACAAATTCACATGGAGAGAAGAGGCAAGGAATAAGAAAAGTCTCATTAACTATGTTATTGTTGATAGTGATGTTTTCTCCCTGGTGCAGAACACCAGGTGTACAGAGGATTTGAAATTGGAAGTGATCACTATTTAGTCTTCAGCAGGATAAAATTGAATTTCATATTGAAAAGAATAACATGTAAGAAAGTTTTAAAGCGAATAAAAGTTGAGCAGCTCTCAACAGATGTTGAGAGCTGCTCAACTTTTAGTCTACAGATGTGAACTGTAGACTAAAATACACAAAGATTATTGAAGAAAAAATTAAAGAGTTTGAGAACAGGAACCGAACTTTAGAGATTCAGTGGCAAGCCTTGAAGAAAACCATGATTGATTCAGCCAGAGAGGCATGTGGTGAGGTTGTCTGAAGGATAGAAAAATTAGAACTCCATGGTGGACACAGGAAGTTAAAGAGGCAGTGAAGGAAAAGAAGAAAGCATATCAAAAGTTCCTGGCAAATAAGTCAACTTGTGCTCTTAGAGAATACAGAGGCAAATGTAAGAAAGCTCAACACTGTGTAAAACTAGCAAAACAAAAGTCATGGGAAGACTTTGGCAAGAACATAGAAAATAAATATAAAGAATGTGGTAAGATATTCTGGAGGTTGTTGAAGAAGCTTAGAATTGGAGGAAAGAGTGCTGTAAAAGGAGTTAGAGATGATAAAGATTAAATGAAAACAGGAGAAAAAAAGATATCCTTGAAGTATGGAGTAATTACTTCGAAAATTGCTAAATGAAACAAGCAGTGATGACAGCACAGTGGTAAAAAACACTGAACAGACATGCAGTCAGGAATACATATCCATACTTGAAGTAGAAAAAGCCATCAAAGGCTTAAAATGTGGAAAGGCAGTAGGAGTGGATGATATTCGACCAGAAATGCTGAAGTATGGTTGGTATAAAAGTCTTACAGTGGCTGCACTGCATAGTTCAGAAAGCCTGGACAGAGGGACGAATTCCCGATGATTAGAGTAGAGCTCTCATAGTACCCATATATAAAAAGGGAAATAAAACTGAATGTGAGAATTACAGAGGTATTTCCCTACTAAGTGTTCCTGGCAAGATCTATGCAAATACACTTGAGAAACGATTAAGAAGAATTGTGGAAGAAAAGCTTGGTGAAGAACAAGCTGGATTCAGGCCAAATAGAGGCTGTCAGGATCAGATCTTCACTTTACGACAAACAGTCGAGAAAGCATGGGAATATAACAAATATCTGTATTTAATTTTGTCGATTTGGAAAAGGCATATGACAAGGTGCCAAGAGAGATGCTATTCAGTACGCTAAAGTTATATGGTGTCAATGGGGCATTATATCAAGCAATACTTAGTCTTTATTTGAGTTGTAAGTTAGAATTGAATGAAGTACAGGAAGATGGTTTAATGTTAAATCTGGTGTCAGACAAGGATGTACATTATCCCCTCTGTTATTCATTATCTATATGGATCACATTATGAAGGAAAGTGGTATTAAACATGATATCAAAATTGGAGATTTTAATGTCAGCTCTTTGCTTTATTCGGATGATGTTATACTTCTAAATAAATCCGCTACAAGTCTGCAAGATTCTCTGACTAAATTGAATAACCGTTGTAATAGATACGGTATGAAGGTCAGCAATAAAAAGACAAAGACAATGAAAATAGGCAGAATCATTGAAAATGTCAACTGTGTTGTGAATGGAGAACCTGTGGAACAAGTAAAACATTTCAGCTACTTAGACACGATTTTTAGTGAAGATGGTAAATTGAATATAGAAATAGACAACAGAATCAACAAAGCTGGTATGGTGGGAAGTCAATTGAATAAATTCATATGGAATAAGAGAGAAATTAGTCGGAACCCTAAATTAGCTGTATACAAGACAGTGTTCAAACCAGTTTTATCTTATGGATCTGAGAGCTGGGTCAGAAGTAAAACACTTGACCAAAGACTAGAGACTGCAGATATGAGAGTCCTGAGAAAGATTATAGGCATGAACAGATGGCATCAATGGCAATATCATATTAAAAACGAGAATATTAGGAAAGAACTTGACATTGTCAGCATCCAGGAATGCATTAGCAGAGCGAATCTCAGGTGGTATAGTCACTTAAATAGAATGGGAGAGAAAAGATTAGTAAAACAAGTGTTCTCTGCCAGGTTGGCAGGAAAACAACCCAGAGGAAGACCAAGATATAGGTGGATTGATGCAGTACAAAGTGTCTTAGACGATAGAAATATAAGATCTGATAATGTTGGAGTCTTGACAAGTAACAGACTGATTTGGAGGAAAATTGTAGATAGGAAGTTAGTAATGATGTAATTTTTTCATGTAGTATTATCATATCCTGTACACCCCTTGAGGGTACATGGCAGGAAATTGATGGTGATGATGAAGAGGAATGGTTTGGGTCAGTCAAAGAACAGAGATTTGGTCTTGACTGTTGAGTTCAAAAGTAGGCAAAGAAGATCTGAGGTCTTTTTATGGAAAAATAAACAGAACTTCAGTGCTTCCAAAACTACATTTTGGAAGCACTGAATTTGACTAGGTTGCTTTCACCCAAATCAAGGATACTGTGAAGATATGCATTCAGGGCACACTTATTATAGATGATCTTGAAGAATGAGATGTTTGAGCACTGCAAGGCTTGTCATATGAGTAGGACAAGTGGAGTGTGCTATCATCAGCAAAACTATGAATAGGGTTTGCAGTGAATGAGAGCAGGTCATTAATTAAATCATGAAGAGGATGAGAAAATTACAGAGCCTTGAAGGACACCAGCATTGACAGGAAAATCTGAGGAGAGAACACTACCCACCATTAACCTTATGATCTATAAGGGTAATCTGAGAGAAAGTTGACAATCCATTTACACAAGGATGAAAGCAGTCCATATGATGGTAACTTATTGAGAAGTCTTTGATGCCAGACCTTATCAAAGCCTTGGAGATGTCAAGGGAAACAGCACAGGTTTCTCCAAACCCTTCCATGGAATTGGTCCAAATGTGAGTGGCATATGCCAGGTATCTCCTGTGGATCAAGGAGTGGCAAAATCCATACTTTTGGTCTAATTAGATAGCAGTTCTCAAGGTGTTGAAGAAGGTGACTGTTGATAACCTTCTCCATTACTTCAACAAAGTTGATGTAACAGCAATGGTCAATAGCTTGATGGTAAACATTTATCTCCTTTTTTTGGAACTGGTTGTATATGGGCTTTCTTCCATGATTGAAGAATGGATGTCAGAGGAGTATAGTTTAGTGAATAGATGATAGAAAACAAGTGTTAGTTCAGGAATACATCTCTTGAACAGAATCGTTACAATACTATCAGGACTGGCTGCCTTTGTAATATCCAAGTTATTCAAGATTCTTCTGATATCTTTCTGGCAGAAGGTCACAGGAGGCATGAAATGCAATGTGAAATGCAAGGTTTAGATACAGGCTGGGGAATATGAACAGAGTGAGGAATGAAAGGAAGTAATTTGCCATGGTCATCTAATGTAGGAGTGGGAAAAGAAGAATGAAGCACAGATGAACAAAGTTGTGCCCAACTGCTTTGGAGAGGGACCAGAAGGCATGACTGCTGGTGGCACAATTGGTAAGTTTTTACATTGATCCTTGTTGATTTTAGACTTGCTCTTTTAATGTGATTTTACAAGTATTGTGGGAAATTGTGTAGGCTGTGAATAAAGCTGGTGTTCTGATCCCACTTGTGAAAGACTGTTTGCTTTTCTTGGATAGCCCTAGCACACTTTGTGGAGAACTATGGTTTAGATATAGGTTGGGGAATATGAACAGAGTAAGGAATGAAAGTTTCCATTCCAATACAGATTATTTCTGTAACAAGATCACAATGAGTATCTAGATCTGAAGAATGAAAACAACAGTCTGATCATGGAAAAGAGTAATAAAATCACATAAGTTCTTTCACTTTGGCATTGTAATGCCAGAGCATGAGAGGTTGTGAATGGCTGAAGGAAGAATGTTATACCAGAATCAAAACTTGGATAAAATCTGAAATGCCAAGAGGAGCAGTCAACTGAACTTGACTTGGAAGAAGAACTGGTTAAGAAAAGATCTAGAATGTTGGATGAGTGAGAAAGATTGTAAAGAATTCAGGCAATGAGAATTAATAACATCAATAGAATTAAATGATCGCTTTTAAGTCACTGCTTACAGCAAAAATCTCTGCCTTTCTTCCAGCTTGGTCAGTGAAATTTGGAAAAAAAAAGGAGCTAATTAGAATTATGGACACTGAAATCACCAAGAAGGATGACTTCATTGTTTGAAAATTTTGACTGTATGAAATTAAGCTTTAAAGACAATAAGTCAAAAAGGTCAGAATGATTTTCAGAGTTGAGAGAATTGTAGAAGCAACAGATGAATGAAACAAAATATGGCAAAGAAATTTTAAGCCAAGGGAGGTCAAAAAAAGGTGAGATTCTAAGTTAGACATCCTTTGGCAAAGAATATCAGAATGCACAAAAAATTATTTTGAAATAGAATTAAATGAAGCAACCTATAAAAGACACAGGGAAAGAAATATTCAAGATGAATGCTCATGAGTAAAAGTCAGCATTAGCAATAGTAAAGGATAGAACCTTTAAAGCAGAATGGTAGTTACCATTCTGCACTTATACTTACATATTTAAGCATTTAACATAAAATGCTTAAATATGTAAGTATAAAAATTTTTATACTTACATATTTATTTATTTATTTATTTATACATTTATATAATTATGAATTATTTTAAAATAATAATTCATAATTATTATTATTATGACACCTCCAGGGAGTTCAATGACTCATCAAGAAAGGGCACTTACTCTACAACTCTGTCTCCACAACTCAATTCACCAACTACCTACACCAACGGCATCTACCACCCACCACCAAGTATTTTCATAGATGATCACAAAAAGCAATGCCCATAGCAGGATTTGAACCCGCAGCCTTTTGACTGGAGAGCAGATACGGTAACCACTCGGACAACCAGGCCGGCAGTATTTATAATTTATTGTTTATATTTATAAAAAAATTTTTTATTTTTTACAGAACCCTACTCTAGAGATTAAACAAGGAACTTTATCAAGCCACTTCAAGCCTCAAATAAGCAGGGTGATGGTCTTACACTATGCGATGAAATTCATCTCACAGCTACTTACTATTCAAAAACGTTTATGCCAATGGTGGGATTAGAACCCACAGCCTGCTGGTTGGACAGCAGATATATATAACCACTTGGCCAACCAACTAGCAAATGAAAACTGTTGAACAAGAACATTCAAGGCCAAATTGGGATTGCCAAGATCAGAAAATAAGAACAAAAAATAATCAAAAAATCTTGGGTATATAACAGGGATCTTTAAATTTGGTCTGTATAACAAACAAATATATAGTAGTTCCCCCCTACTGCAGGGGATATATTCCAAGATTCCCCCCACCCCTCAGATAGTACCAAACACTATATACATATACAGGTATCCCTTGCTTAATGCAGTTTTGCTTAATGTAGGATTTGAATAATGCACTGAAATTAATTGCGACTATCCCTTTATATATGTGGCAAGAGTTTTAATTAACTTGCCTTTAAATTTACCAAAATTCCACCAAATACATTATTGTTACAACCCATAGACATGGGTGTTATTGCAACTTTCAAAGCCTATTTTCTTAAAAAGACATTCTCAAAGGCAGCAGAAACAACAACGGGAGGAAATGTGTTTAGGCTCCAAGAATTTGGAAATTTTAACATTAAACACACAATTGAAAACATTCATGATTCATTGGGAGCAAGTGCATTTTAGCTGCATGAGAGCTGTTTGAAAAAGTATTTGCAGAATGCGCTAATGACTGGTGGTTTACAAAATTCTGTGAACAACATGGTTGAAGAAATCATTGCAATTGGTGAAGACCTTAGTTTTGATGGTGTTGATGCAGATGTTAAAGAATTATTCGAGTCAAATACAAAAGATTTCAGTGACAATAGTATTCTTGAAATTGAACAACAACGCCCATATGAAGACAACAAACAAATGGAATGTGAAGATGAGGTTCCAAAGGAGATAACAATCAAAGAACTGGATGGAATATTTCACAATTTAGAATCGCTTAAGAAATGAATATGGATCCAGATGTTAATCGAAGAATGCATGTTTGCCAAGTTCTAGAGAGTCATTTTGCTCGTCATCGTAGAATTTATACTGATAAGTAAAAAACTAAAACTGTTCAAACGACTCTTGATAACTTTTTTTAATAAAAAACTGCAGTAACTAATGTAGGTTCAAGCATTTATTAAACATTTACTTTGCATTTTTTATCTTTCCTAAAAGAGTACCATATAAAACAAATTATTAATACAGCAATTGACCATGGACGAATTGTAATTGTAATTTTTACCATTGATTATTATATTTGATCAATGCAATTTTGATATTTGCTGTAACATCGAGGGATTAATTAATCACGTTAATCAAAGGGATACCTGTACTATGTTTTTTCCTATACATGCATACCTAGTCAAATTAGGCAGAGTAAGAGATTAACAACAATAAAATAGAACAATTATAACAACATACTGTAATAAAAGTTATCTGAATGTGAATGGAATTTTAGCAACCTAAGCATTCGATTTTTTTATTATTTATTTATTTATTTATTTTATGAAGTCTGGGCCTATATAAGGCAAGATGTCAAGAAGGACTTTGTCTTAGGGTTTCACCTTCTCTTACCTGGGTCTGCCACCACGTGAGGTCCATTGTCAGTAATCGAAAGAGAAATGTTGTAGATCTGAGGGTTCTCAATCGTCTCTTACCTGGCTCTGCCGCCATGAGAAGCATTGTGTCATTCGTATCACTAGGAAAGAGCTACACATTACTGCCATGTTAAGGGTCCTATAGGGCAGCGCTTCCCAAACTGTGGGCCGTGGCCCCCTTGGGGGCCATAGGTTTTGTTGAGGGGGGAGCCGTGAAATAATGAAAACAATTTAAAATGTTTTAAGACTAAGTAGATTTTTCTTATCTTAAAAGAAACATATTTAACTTTTATTATTATTATTATTATTATTATTTTTGTTATTTTTTATATTTTAATGGAAAAATTCACACATTGGTGTTGGTTCACAAACTTTGCTTCCTGCGTATTTCGGCGCTTAATGAATATTAGTAAATATATGCTTATTCATATAAGTTTCATTTCAAAGCAGTGGTTAATTGTATTTACTTTGAATGCTCTCTGGGGAAGCATTAGACTCCAAATCTTCCCATCCCTTTCATCACGCATTAGTAATCAGGTGACTGTTGATATTGAGTTTATATACATATCAAAACTCGTTTTATATTATCACTGTCATCCAAGCTAGTTTTCCATTACTAATAAAAGTTTTGCATATACTTCACAGATGAAACAAGTTCACGTGGGGTGATAGTAACTTGCTTGCAGCGGTAAACAACATGCCCTCCCCAACAGTCACCATACTGCAGAGGCAAAAAAAAACAAGTACTTTTATTATGTCAGTGAATAAGGTATGAGCAGTCTGCTAATAAATATATTTCTCAACAAATAGTGCAATTAGAGACAACTAAGATAAAAACGACACTAATTAATAAATGACGTCCCCTCATACAGAAACTATGCTGTATATATAGACTCAAGCAAAACCATTTGTTGCACCGACAAACACGGTATCTAACTAAAAACTATTGTTATTAATTAGATGTGTATGAGTTCGATTTCGCAAGGCAGCAATAAAATTAAACCGAACATGTTAAAATTTGTAAACGTGTTAAAACTAAGAAATATATATATATAGTGAATGTTATGGCATATATGGAATTCGGTTGAAGAGAGTTAGCATTTCAACTCAATTGTCAGCTATGCTTTTATCTTTCGGTCGCGCAATCTTTTGTTAATACCGCACCAATCATATGTACATTTTAATAACCTGCCTTTGCTGTTTGTTTTGTGTTAGGCTTAATTACCGTAAAGGGAGAAAAGTCACAAAAGAGAAAAATGTTCCTGGTCCGGAGATTCCCTTATTCAGGTAATATTCACTAATTTCATGTTGTTAGTCTGTGGTGTGCCAGTATCGGTAAGTGGTGCTATTATTTGATCTAGTCTACATTAAAAATTTAACCCTGAGATGGATAAGTGGCTGATAAAAAAAAATCCAGCAAACAATCAGAAGAAGCAGAAACAGACTCAAAAAAAAAGGACAGTATTTCATATTTTACCAGAACAGCCCACGTCGTCTTCAGCACCAAACGATAAGAGGCAAAAAATGTCGCATGAAAAAAATTTGAAAATACGATCCTTCTTATTTGAAATATGGGTTTGTACCATCATATAATAATCCAAACAAACCTATGTGTGTAATCTGCTGTAAACAGTTATCAAATGATTGCATGTGACCCGGAAAACTTTGTCGCCATTTAGATACTGTTCATGGGGAATATAAGAGTAAGACAATTGAGTTTTTCAAAGAAAGGCTGAAGAATTAAAATGACAAACTAAATGTTTTTAGCATGCTAAACTGAATGACAAATTAGTAAAAGTATCTTTCGAAATTCTTTGTTAATTGCAAAAACAAAGAAACCGCATACAATTGGTGAAGACTTAGTCTTACCAGCAGCAATAAAAATTTGCGAAACTATCTATGGTTCCGAAATATCAGAACCTTTAAAAAAAATTCCTGTGTCTAATAATACAATTAAAAGAAGAATAGATTGCATTGCCGATAATACCATGTCTACATTAATTTCACGAATCAAACAAAGTAATGCATTTGCCATTCAGCTTGATAATACAAAGGACACTAATTTAATGGTTTTTGTTAGATACCTCTATAATTTTCAAATTCATGAAGATCTACTGTTTTGCAGAAATCTTTCCAGTACAACCACAGGAAATGATATATTTGAAAAAGTGAATAATTTTTTTTTAAAGAATATGAACTTGATTGGCAAAAGTGCATCGGGATTTGCACTGATGGTGCCACAGCCATGACGGGGAGAATTTCAGGTTTTGTAGTAGAAGTAAAAAAAGTTTATTCGAATGCAAGACATGTTCATTGCCTTATCCAGAGAGAAAACTTAGCATTTCGACAAATGGAAGAATCGCTGAGTAAAGTGTTATCAGAAGTTTCTACTGCAGTTAATTATATAAAAAAGTATGCTACTAATACAAGACTGTTTCGTATTTTATGCCAAGAGATGGATTCCAATTACAATACTCTTTTATATCACACAGAAGTAAAGTGGTTGTCCCGCAGAAAAGTTCTAAAACAAGTTTTAATATTGAAAGATGAACTACAAATTTTTCTTCTTGATAAGAATCCCATGTTAGCATCTCATTTTTGTGATCAAAATTGGTTGTGTTTCATTTCTTATCTGTCGGATTTTTTTGAAAAAGTTAATGAATTGAATCTTTCTCTGCAAGGAAAAAGCACCAATATATTAACACTAAACATTAAATTGCAAGCATTTCAAAGTAAACTTTCTTTCTGTGTGGTTAAAAAATTTTAAGGAAGATAATAAAACAGAAATGTTTACTTCTCTTCATAATTATGTTAAAGAAAATAATATTTTACTATCAACAGAAAATAAAAGGATAATAATTAACCACCTCACAAATTCTATGGGTTTTTTCGAAAAATATTTTTCTAATTTGAATGAAGATAAAGAATATGATTGGATAAGAACACCATTTGCTCCTTCTCTACAATTTAGCAATCTTCCATGGTCATCCCAAGAAGAACTAATTGATATGAGAGCAGATTCAACCCTCGAATCGGAATTTCTTAACAGCGATTTATCTGAATTTTGGATTCGACGACAAAAAGAATATCCTTCATTAGCAAACGCAGCCTTAAATACGTTAATTCCTTTCGCATCTACATACCTTTATGAAACAGCATTTTCATCGTTATTGATAATTAAAAATAAACATAGGTCCTGTTTATCAATGGAAGAAT
The DNA here is from genome assembly GCF_054136105.1 of Typopeltis vanoorti. Lineage (NCBI taxonomy): Eukaryota > Metazoa > Arthropoda > Arachnida > Uropygi > Thelyphonidae > Typopeltis > Typopeltis vanoorti. Next base: position 85,235,786 of record NC_143553.1, read on the forward strand.
TGGAAAGAAATCTAAGAATAGCCGTTTCAAATATTTCGCCTGATACTGACTTTTTGCAGGGCTGCCCCTAGGAATTTTGCCGCCCCTTCTCCCTTATTTTTCGTATAGTTTATGCCAACTTTGCTGCCCCGTGCAAATGCACGTCTTGCACTGTCAGTAGAGCAAGCCCTGACTTTTTGTGTAGTAGTATTGAAACACATCCATCACATTAAATTGTAATTAAACTTCTTTTATGTTTTTAATTGTTTCTTTATTACTAATCGTCTTATGTTTCATGTGCTTGTGCACAATATGCAAATATATAATAACAATATATCTCTCTATATAAAAACCTGAGATAATGTGCCATGCCAAATGTGTATGTAAGATGCTAAAAATGTAATATTTGCATTTGATTTTTGCAATATTCGCTGCATATGTTTTTGGATATAAATTATAAATTAGTATTGAATATAAATACAATAAATATTATAATAATATGTCTCAATTACGATTTTTTTCCGAGGGGGACTTGTGAAATATTTTAATTTTTATAAAGGGGGCCCTGATATCCAGAAATTTGGGAAGCACTGCTATAGGGCATGGAATAATTGACAGCTCGGACAAAGAAGAAATTTGGCAGGAAATCAGGAACACGCCAGCAGAAGGAAAGAAAGAAAGACAAGAAGGAGCTTACATGTGAACAAAAGATTCATGTAAAAGGCAGTGCTGATTTATGGAATTTATTGAATAAGAGAGAAATTAGTCAAAATACTACTTTTAATTTACAATTTTAAATTTAATAAAGGTATTCAAAATAAAATCCCTTATAAAAAATGTAATCACACATTTAATCAAATTTTGTCAGTACATCTCACCACTCCAACTTTAAACAAATCAAATCACTGCAAGAATACACCTGTTTGCTGAATGGTGCGATGTTGTTACATGCCTAGCAGAGAGAATGGGCATGCATAGGTTATGGTTAAAGTTGGATTCCCGGACTGATGTTTCAAAGTTTGAAATTGGGGGCGGGGGGTACTGAATTCTACATGCCCAAAAATATACAGTTACAGTAGAACACAATTTTAATGTGACATTAGCCACAAATATAAAATGATATCCATAATGCAAGGCATAAAAAATAGCAGAGAGAAAGAATCTTTTCTTTTCAACAGTGCAAAATAACTTTTTAAGTGGTACTGAAAATTCAAAAATGGTGATAAAGTGTGAATACAGTGGAAATGTGAATTTTCAATGGAACTTCCATCACTAAGAATGATTTCCAGAATCATGGCCCTCTGCAAGGAATGCAAGCAATATCCTTGGAGAACACTGCTCATCAATCATGCACGAAAAATTCTGCTAGGATGTCATAGAAATTCACACAACCACCACAAAAATCTGTATGAAGTGAGGTGCTTATAAGACAAATCAGCAGGGAAAGTATACAGTACATTCTCAAAGCAACAAAGTAAAAATCTTTTTTTTTTCTTTTTTTAAGTGAACTCTGAAACACAAAAGGTTCTTGAACCTATTAATACATTGGTACTGTGAGAAGGTTAAGGATTTTTTATTATTTTCTTTCTGTATTTTTTTTTAAATTTATTTTATGACATAATCCAGAAACCCTGCTGGATCTAGAACCAAACATGGAATTTTTTCAAGGCACATCACACCTTCATTAAGCAGGGAAGTGGTCTAACTAAATAATGAAATCAGTCTCTCACCTAAAAACAATCACAAACATTCATGCCCACAGAATGATTTGAATCAGCAGTCTGTTGGTGTTGGAGAACAGATAAGACTATATGCTGAGAATGTTACAAACAATATTTGAAAATGATCTCAATTACAGACCTCAGTTTTCTGAAGGATTGCAAAGAAAAGGTGGACAGCGTTTGTGATGTGATTCTTTAATAAGTTATGACTATCAATTATGTCAATGATACAGTGAAATGATATAACTGTGATTATAATATTTTTTATGAAAAGTACAACAGACTAATTATTTATTAGAATAAATTTAATTAATATTTCTGAAATTTCAGCAAAGTCAAACTGCCATCATCTGGAAACAACATACAAACCGATATGTGCATGCAGGCACTACACTGAGTAAGGGTAAGACTTAAGCATAGCAACCAAAGGTGAACTTGAAGTCCTAAATAGTGTCTCCTGGTAGACTAAAATGGATATTGTTGGCTGATGGGCTGAAGTTACGAAGATGAGAGGTTCCCAAATTTGAGACAAATTTCATGCAACCAAATCTGTTTGGGTGGTTCCCTAAGGATGAGGCAGATTGCAGGAAGTTTCTTGTATTTATATTCACTATGGCAGAGTATGGAGGCCACTTTCCAGCATCCAAAAGACAAGCAGTGCCATATGCATTCTACTTGCTGACACCAATGCTAGAAAAGGAGCTGACTGTGAGTGAGTGCTAATCTCTAAATGATCCTCTCAGATATCTCCAACACTTCATCAACCAGAGAATTCCAGAAAATAAAGAGCTGGCATATCAATAAATTTGCATATCCTCAGCAACCACACAAAAACACTATAGTAAACTTATTGCCCACCCTCAAGCCATGACCATAACAACACCCTCACACCTAGGAAAATACCAACAGAGGAAATTATGATTCAGACTAAACAAGGGATTCTCAGCCTTCCTACCCACATTACAAAAAAAACTCAGAATGGATTTAGCCAAAATCCTAGCACAAGCAAACTGCCAAAAAAGCAACCTGTCCTGCAAGGAATTTGAGGAACTACTAAAAGTGAAGAACAATAAAAGAATATTAATTATGAAAGCATAAAAAGAGAACACCACTGTAGATCTAAGCCACTGTGATTACACATAAACTTACTTCTCTGCTTAAGGATCATTCTACTTACCATCTTTTGGTCTATGATCCTACCAACACACAGATCAGAACCTTTCACAGGCTCTTTAAAAAAGGTCACCTTCCTGGCCAGTGGAAATTATCAATAAACTAAAACCATAAAATTTTAGGATTCTCCCCTCCTAGATATATGGGCTACCAAAAATCCATAAGCAAAATGTGCCATTATGCTTAACTGTGGATGGCACTGATCACATGCATGCAAATTAGCCAATTAACCAAAGTGCTCCCCAATATACTAGCAACATATCTTTGCACATAAAAAAACTCAGCCCATTTTAAGTCCATTACATAAAACCTTACACTCCAAACAGTGATTATAATGGTCAGTTCTGATGTCTCCTCTCTATTCACCAATGTTCCACTTAATGACCCTCTAGACCAGAGGTCGCCAAACTTCTTCGACCGTCGACCCCCTCAAGAGTTTCTTGACTTTTATCGACCCCCCCCTCTATTTTACTACTTCGTAATTATAATAGGACAAGTAAAAAATAAGTTTATGTGAGTTTTTAAATTGTTTATTTTATAGTTACAGTGTTTATTGCATGTATGTTATAGTATATATTATTATATTAGCTTAACGTCAAAGGGATACGTTTTTGTTTTTGATGTCCTTAGCATTACATATTTGATAGGAGGGATAAATAATATATAAAATATAAAATTTAATTTAGATAACAAATTATTAACTTAGTATACAATTTACTAACGTTGCTAATGTGAAGGGTGTGCTTCGTGACTCTTGACAAGATTAGTAATGTTGGGTTCAAAATTAGTAAGTTTCAGCCTTAAATTGCCACAGAATTCTATATCTAGCTTATTTCTTTGTTTTGTTAAAATGGAATTAACATGGCTGAAAGCAGCTTCAACCATGTGCGCGCTTGGAAATGCAAGCAAAAAAGGGGAGTACCATTTCAGAAAGTTTTGGATATTTTTCTACAACATTTATATTCGTCCAAAAGTAACTAAAGTTCTATTTTTAAAAAGCGTCTTAGCTTCAAGATCAACTGACAATTCAATAAGGTAAGTTACATTCGATATTTCAATATCTGCAGAAAATGGAGTGATAACCCAATCTGGAATGTGCATGTTTTCAAATTTTCATATTTTCATGACCTTGCTCCATCTTACAGGTCCTATTCATGTCACTGTTCCCACAATTCACTCTTAATTGCGTTGTCATTCAGGATGGAGGTAATCCAAGTTAACCGAATTAAATATTACCCGTACAATGATGTTTTATATTTTTCAATCAATCCCCAATCGACCCCTAACAATGTTATATCGACCCCTGGGGGTCGATAGCGACCACTGCCCTAGACTGACCAAGCAGAATTTCCTCTGATATCTCTGCCCTCTTTAAGTTCATCGTGAACTCTATTGCATTTGGAAAAGAAAATTCTATAAACAAATAGGGCATACAGCCATGAGCCCTGCATTTTCTTCTCCTTTCCCAGCTACAAAGCCCCAGACTCACTGTCTCACTATGCCATGTAACCAGAATGGCAAGAAAAAGACTCAGAAGATGACCAAGTTCTACGTGGAAAATTCATTGATACAGTGAGATGCACCTTAGAAGACAGAAATATAAAATCTAATGATACTGAAGTCTTACAGATAACAGATTCATTTGGAGGAAATTGTTGTTAGGAAGTTGATAATGATCCAACTTTTTCATGTAATACAATTGTAATATTTTGCATCCCCCCCCCCCCTCTAAGGGTATATATCAGGAATTTGATGACGATAACAATACACCTGTTACTCAGGTGTACTGTAGGATCATACTTTCTTGAAGGAAGAGGTATTCATGCTATATATTTCCACATATTCAAGGTATTCACATTGTACCTGTCATTCATTAGTAGCATGAAGATGAGGCAGTTTATTTCCAATGAAACAGAACATTCCTATAACTATCATCATAATGCAGGACCTTGTGTTAGAAGTGTTAACTCCACTTGACTTTTACTTGTGGAACAATCCTAAACAGAGAATTAACCAGCACCTAAGTCTACATACATATTTGTGATTAATTTTAATACTAACTGTTCACACCAAGTTGTATATAACTTGTATGTTTTCTTGATTAAATGTGAATACCCCTTTTTTGAGACAATCCATATATCAAATATACCTTATCTTGTTAAATCACCAAGAAATAATCAATGCTGATCTGTTTTAAAGAAATTCCTGCATCCATAATTCTAAAATATAATTAAACATTCCAAAATATAAAACTCATGTGATTACAAATAGTATTTTATAATGCAATGTATTTTACCCAGTGCTTGACTGCTGCCCCAAGTGGGACTGGCTGGGTGAATCTGGTGGCTCATTAGATTTAGCTGTCATAGCTTCTACACTAGAACGATTCCTCCTTCTTTTGCCTTCTGATGAAGGATGGACACCTGGTACTGTTCCAATTGTGTTGTTAAGAAAGCTGGTTGGACGGGGAGGGGACAATGGGCTTTCTTTCGGGGGTTTGGGTGTACCATAATGATTACCTGTAAAATAAAAATATTCATATTTTGAGGAGTATTTTGTAAGTTGATTAATATGCAAATAGGAATGAATGCCATAATATACTGTAATCCAATTTCTTTCTTTAAGTTTATTAACATCAAAATATCTCTCAATCAGTGAGTTAACTTTCAGGGGACTGGTACACAACAACACATCCAAGACTACCAAAAGGACATGAGTGCACAATTAAACAATTTCATAGATGAGACCCTATATAACTGAAACTATTGTATGCTCAGCTGAAATTTTCAAATAGTGAAAGATATAAAAGTATAACAATACATGATGCCATTATATACTATATTCAAATATATGTGCAATAACAATAGCATATATTTCACTCTAGCTTGTAAAACAGATGAAACTGGATTCTTATATCAGCTGGTCCATTTCTCAGCAATAAAAATATTCTTTAATTCTATTCTGGACTGATAAGAAGGTTAATTTACAATTATTCTTTTTTTTAATAGTTACATGGGGATCAGCATTCACTGGGTGTAGAAATTATGGAGATAAACTCCCATTGTAGAACAATTATTTGCCAGAATAACATTTGATTTTGACCTTTACATCAAGGTCATCAATGGGAATACATGAGAGCACACACGCATATATATGCACACTGAAATACAAGCTACTTCCCAATATGCTTCAGTAATCTACAATATGATTGCTGTGTTTTCTGTTGATCCTGACCTCTAATCAGGGAAAGAAACAAAGAGCAAAATTTATTGTTCCTTGACTAGGTTTTCTTGTGTTTAGAGATTTGGAGTTCTGTCATCCTGTTCTTTTGTTGTTATATATATCTGTACGTTACATGGGTTGCAGATGGGCCTTCCACACTCTTGGAATTATTAATCCATTCTATTCAGATTTAGATGGTGGATCAGCATTTGGCAAGATTCTTTGAATTTTCTTTCATACCAAGTTTTGGTACAATGTAAGAACTAGGTGCTTTTCCGATCAATTCTGCGACATGTTTGAAGTGCATGACTGAAAGGCTCGATTTTCCACTTCCCCAATGTAAAGTAAATTACATGTGCACTCCTTCTCATTTTGTACATCCAAACCACCCCCAAAAAATTCAAAAACCTACTAAGCTCTTCTAAAAATCTCCTTCCTCACTTTGCCTACCCAAGGGATATATGTGACAAAAGAATTTTATCACCTAATATAAAATCACTATCCTGCTTACTGGAGGTCTGAAGCATCTTGATGAACCTGTCTTTAGAACAAGATTCCTGGATTATCTAACACTTACACTATTATATTAATCGCACAATTAGTCCTATGATGATGACAATGAAGATGCAGCAGATACAGAGAAACATCTGAAAATTAGTAAAAGAAAATCATTTACCTACTGGAGAGATATAATGCAGACAGGGTATGTTATTTTGGAAAATATTACAAACAAAAACTCCCTAAGTCACAGACTATAAAACTAAACACCTCTTATGCTTACTCTAAGCTAAGCAAAGACTGACCTGCATTTGTACAAATGCTGCTGCTGGTGCACACACCTACCAAATACTACTTATCTGGAAATTACTAGTATCAAGGCACTTCCAATGAGTCCAAAAAAATGCGCTGATAAATAAGTTAAAGCTCACCATAAAAAAAAAAAAAAGTCAAATGCCATTGAACAACATACTTTTATTACAGATCAGCACATTCAGATGTGAGGGCCCTTGCCACACACAGAGAGAGAGAATATTTTTTGCTACACTTCTTGCCTTGTAGTTTCACCGATCCACCCCATGAATCACAAAACAAAATGTTAAAAATTTCATTATGAAAAAATAAGCATTTGATTTATGAATGGGTCCCCCCAAAAATTATTTTAACAATATATGTTGAAGGTGTTAATACAAGTTGTTGCAAAATCATGGTTATAATGTAACAATAAAACAGACATTGTACCAAGTTTATTTTTCACTTGGTTAGACTATAATATAATAAATTTAGTTTAATCCTTTATCCAAGTGATTCTTGGATAAAGGATTAAACTAAATTCATTATATTATAGTCTAACTAAGTGAAAAATAAACTTCAAACATCTTTCTCTAAATCCAGAGTAATTCAATAAAAAGGGTACACCAGTTGGCAACTCCTACAGGTAAATATGACCTCTCCTATTGCTTCTGCCTTAGTATCTCCATGTTTGGGTCTGCCTCACAATGATGAGACCTCAATAAAGATTGAAACTGGTCTGGATAGAGGCCCTTCCCTTAATGCATAGCAATATACATGTCTGCAGTACTGGTGATCTAGTCAGAGATTTCAACGAGAGTACTGGTGATCTAGTCAGAGCCTGATTCAACGCATGACAGGCCTCACGCTGCTCCTCCCATACAAATTTTTCCTCTTTTTTCGTTAGTTTTACGATGGGGTCCATTAACTTAGAGCATTCAGGGATAAATTTTCTATAAAAGTTCACCATACTCATATACCTCCTGACTTGTTGTACTGTGGAAGGGGGCTGTGCTTCCAGTATGGCACTAACATTACCTTTGGAGAGTTTTATCCCCCTCTTCATTGACCACATGTCCCAGGTATTCCACTGACTTTAGGAAGAATTCACACTTGGAACACTTCAAAGACAAACTTGCCCTGTTAAGCTTGTCCAGAACCTTCAGTAGAACTTCTTTATGCTCCTTCAGGCTGGATGAGCAGATCAACAGGTCGTCCTGGAAACACGACTCCCTTACCTAGGGCGTCACCTAATAGTGTTTCATGAGGCTCTGAAAACTCATGGTTGAGTTCCTTTCCCCTGGGGAAGTCGACACAGTTGGTATTTTTGCCACTTAGTGGTGAAAGCAAAATACTGCCTGTCCTCCTTCCTGAGGGGAATTTGAAAGTAGCCCGAGTTCAGATTCAATTTTGAAAACACTCTTGCTCCCTCCAGGCCGACCAGTAACTCTACTATCGTGCACACAGGGAAGTCAATTGGTTTAGTGACTTTATTGACTTCCCTTAGGTCTCTGTTTGACTTTTCAACAAAAATGAAGGGGCTGTTCCAACAGGAATTTGACCTTTCGATGATTCCTGCCCTTTCATATTCCAATAATAATTTCCCCAATTTGTCTAGGTGTTTCAAAGGTGTCTAGTACTGCTTAACATATATCGCTGTCTCAGAAGTGATTTGCACTGTATGCTCAACCACTGTGCAGGGTAGGGAGGTGATTCCCTCAGTGAATACCTGGGCATCTCTCTCATAAGCCAGTTGAAAAACATTTTTGAGCTCCTCTTTAACGGGATCGGAGTCATGCAATTTCAGAGCATTGTGTACAAGTTTCTCTCTTCACCCATCTTGACCTCCCCTCCCCCCAATTTTCCTCCCCAACCGGCCTGGATACACTTATTTTGCTTACATTATCAGAAGCGAGTTCAGGTTTGAAAGTTCTCCCACAAAGTGACAGCGATTGGTTAACAAAGTCACACACAAATTGATTTCTTCTCAAGGAGTCCAATCCCAACACAATTTGGTTACTCAGGTCCGAGATCTCAGGGAGAACTATCAGCCCGTGCATAACACTTATGGGAAAACAAGGCATGGAAATGTTTACATTAACTTTGGTGGTGGAACAAAGTTCTACTCTGGCGATACCCATGATTCTGTGGGGTTGTTGAAGTTCAACCAAGCTATTATTACTCAGGGTGCCTAGTCTTTTGAATAGTGAATGAGGTATGACTGATATATGTGCTCCAGTATCTAAGAGGAAACTGCAAAGGATATTCTCTATGAAACCTTTGACCAAGGTAAGGTTCTTTTCATCTTGCATCTCTGTGGGGCTCACGCTCTGCATCTTGCAGAGGTTTCCCTTAGTGTCGATTTTCGAATCTGACTGATGCTTTGATTCGTTTTCGGGGTTCCCATCTCCAGAAACTTCTACATTAAATTTCTTAGATCAGTGTTCTGTGCTATGTCCTCCAATATTCTCTCTCTTTCTTTGACTGCCTCATAGCATTTATCGAGGCTTTCTACTCCCTTCAGGTGTGCACTTTCTTGCAGTTCATGGGAGAGGCCTGTTAGAAACTGTTGGAGTGCTAGCCACTCAAGGTGATCACATTCCTCTGGTGAGAGTCGATGTTCTATTGAGAAAATTATTGACTCTCTCCCCCTCTTCCTTGGATGCACTTGTAAAGCTTGCCAAGTACTTGAACAATTCCTCCTTTCTTGGAGAATTCAGAGGTCAGAATTTCTTTGAATTGTTCATATCTCAGGGTTCTTCTTAAGATGGGTTGCGAGCAAAGAAATTTCTTCGCTCTCCATATTAGCTTCCCGCGTATGAGCATGAGGAACTGTATGTTGCTCCATCGGCCCATTCCTCTGAGCTCCTCGATGTGTCTAAAGAATGTATGCACACAGTCATCTCCCTCTCCAGAGAATTGTGGAAATACTTGTGGGATCAATCATTTTGAGGAATTCAGAGCTCAATGGTTGAGATATACCTGCATTCATCTTACAAACTTAATAATTTATCCCTTTTCACACTCTCTGTTATTCCAACAATTGCCTGACTGCCTGTTACGAAGCCAAGACCAACTTATAGTGATTATTCTCTATTAACCTAGAATTTTAGGGGCCCTAATCCATCCTGGCGGCTGCACCATTGTTACGTCCTCGTTTTTCTTATTTATATATCTTCCCTTTCTATCTTTCGATCATTATTTTACTTCTTCAGATATCGGGCCTAATATACTTACATCTAGGATTGTTTCCTCTTCGGATACTGGCAAATTTATATTATGCTGCGCCAGCCAGTATCCTATAGCAGAAAAGATCCTTACCCAGGGAGACAATACTAGATTCGGAGGCGCTCTTACACAATGTTTTACTTTAATACGACTGTATAGATTCAGACTGCAGTCATGACCTAAATCTATGATTATATACACTTTCTAATTCCTTCCCGCCAAAAGTTCTATTTTTATAAGTGGTAATTTGGAATCGTAGTCAGGCATGACTTAGGTTTAGGCAAATAAATCATGTTTATTGAAATATCAAAGCAAAATGCACTAAAGAATTTCATGCATTCAATTCATCTCAATACTAAATAAGGAAACTCAAGTTAAAAGATCAACACATTTTAAGTTTAAATCAAAGGTTATAAAGCATGTAAAAAAAACAGTAACTGATAATTGGGGTAGATAGCAAATGATATGGTGTTAAACCAAAAGTCCTTTCTGCAAGCATCATAAGATAATATAACAAACATTCTAATGTTATTCAGTTACAATAATTCTACAATCCCAGTCTCATTATGTTAAATCAATCACATACAACACAAAAGATCTCTTCTAAACAATTCTTCTTATTTTCAAAAGGAGTTTAACTATCTAATTAGTCTGTCCATAAAGTTCTTTAGAATAATTTTCATAATTTACATTCACAAATAATTTTCTCTCTTCTAAGGAATTCTAGACACAAAATAGAGTAATTCTACTTTACTGAACTTTTTCCGACGTCTTTCAACACCACGTGTATGTCTGGTTACCTCTTGTCTATTGGCTGTCCTTATGCCAACATAGGGGCTATGCTATCTTCATAATCACTGCCGAACACGGACTCGATTTTTTGTGTCTCAGGAAACATCTCTATTCCTCTCGATGGGACTTTTCAGTGAGAGCTCGATTCTGCTAGGACTGGAAATTTCACCTTCAGCTCTGCGTGGAATCCTACCCCATTCTCAGGAAAGTTTGCCATCCGACATCGTAGCACTGACGCTTCATCCCCCCCTTACTCGAAGCACTGGCTAACTTCCGAAACAGGAAAATGATAAGACAAGAGAGATCCGATGTGCCGCTCATTCCCTTGTATTCTTCGTTTGAGCACCCCCTTTTTTGGAGTCCCCTTTGAGCACAACCTATATATTTTCTTCCCTTGGGTTCATCCCTTGCTCTTCCTTTGCTGTTATACTCTTGTATTCATGGAATTCGCGTCGACGTACCTTCCGCTCTAGCCTCCGGCGTTACGCTGGACACGTGTAGTTGTATACCTTCTATGAATTCTACTTTGTGACTCACAATCATTCTATACAGCTAAAGTGAGGTTTAAAGTGAGGCTTAAATAATATCAACAAATTCCTCTTTTAAGATATTCTCTAATTCGATCTTGGTATGATCACAATAGATTAAAGTAGATGGTACATAAAATTAATGCAATTTTATACATATGTGAAGAAGTTTCACTTTAATTTCAGCTGATGTGCAGGTATTTCTCTTTGTCTGTGTAGTTTAGTATGTTAGATCCTGAATGAATGATTTCTTTGCAAGATTCCTCCATTCAGGATCTAACAAAGCCAATAAGAATACCACTTGGTCGGATAATCACAAATTTCCAGCCCATCCTTGTTTGTTCAATATCCGGTTAGATACTTAACAGAGTGCACCATGAGAAGGTGACGAATGGACATCAGGTCAGAAGCTTTAGTCTGTTCTTTGCATTTTTTAAAAAGGCTACAAGAAGGTCTTCTCCCAGTTATACAGCTTTGATGTGCAGGTCCTTAAGCACCCTTTATGTAAACATAGGAAACAGCTAAAATTTCAGTGCTTCAAAAACTTATGAAATCAATACATACAACCATTTGAGCACTACAGATCAGTAATAAACTTTCCATTTTCATATGATACACTTTTATTTGCCACCACTAATTTGCAGTAAGAAAAGATTTGTTTATTCTATTCTAAAAAAATTTGTTTAGTTAACTGTTCTAATCCATGAAGACATGATATGTATTTGATATTAATTATTATCATTGTACAAGCACCTCCATGGAGGCCAAAGACATTGCAAGAGACCCAAACTATCAACACAATCTATCATATCTCTTCTTGAACCTGTTAACAGACAAAGCACTCACAGCTTATTGTGGCAACCCATTCCATGCTTTCAGAATTTTCCAAACAAAGAGTTGTATAGCATTGATGTAGGGAAATGTTTCACCACTGAGCTAGAGAGGACAGAACAAGAGGTCGTCCTTGAAAGTATGGTCAGTATCCCTACTAACCATACTTTTACTCAACTTTCAAAGACGACCTATTGTTCTGTCCTCTCTAGCTAAGTGATGGAACATTTCCCCTACATCAATGCAATACAACTCTTTAACTTGAATGTTTCTTTCATATCCCCTTCTTTTTTGTCTATCAACAAACTTCAGAAATCCACACATCCTCAGTCTATCACCATAAGGTGCATTCCACAGATAACACCTTCTTGGTTGCTTTCCCCTGAATCCTCTCCACCACTTCCTCATCCACTAGAAACCCAGGAGACTATATCTGAGCATAGTAATCCAGATGTGGACATTTCAGAGCTTTATAAAGAGGTATAACAATTTCCTTATCTCTGCTTGTTAATGTGTTCTTCAATAGTCGAGTAATGTTTTGAGCTATCTTGGCAACATTAGCAATATACCCTGTAAATTTCAACTCTGTCTACCAGCAACCCCAAATCTCTAGCTTCATCTGTTTCCTGAAGTACAGTTACAGTAATGTGGTACACAGCTTATAATCTACTTATCCCAACATGTATAACTTTACATTTCTCCACATTAAACTGAATTCCTATTATCTTTTGCTCATACTGACAGCTTATTTAAATAATCCTGCAAGCTCTCCACATCATCTTGATTAACTATTACTCTACTCAATTTTGTATCATCAGCAAACTGAATATTTCTTATATCAGTTATGTACAGATTAAACAGTAGTAGTCGTAACACAGAAATTTGCAGAACACCTCTAGTCACCTGCTTTCACTTGGATACTGCTCCTCCATATACCACTTTTGATATCTGTTCATCAGCCACCCTCTTATCCTCATAATCAGTGCCATATCCATCCCCATTTGTATAACAGTTCCACGTGGGATCCTTCTGAACACCTTGCCAAGATCCAGCATTATCATCATGTAGCCATTTCCTTTATCCAACTGTGCTGTCCCTCTATTATAAAATGTTAGCAAATTACTAAGGCATGACCAACCCTTCACAAAGCCATGTTGCTCCTCATAGAATATCATATTCCGATCATATTCCACCCATTCTTGAATTCTCTTTTTGACCAATTTTTCCAGTACTCTTACCACCAACTCCTGAGATACTGATTGATCTATAATTTGCTACTGCAGTCTTAGAACCTTTCTTATGCAAAGGAATTATTTTGCCCTCTTTCCACTCCCTTGGAACTCCACCAGAGCTGAGACTTAATAACCATAGTCAGAGGCTTTGTCATTTCCTTTGCACATTGTTGTAAAACAAGAGTTGATATCCCATACCTGTATTCACATTGAGATTTGAGATTCTGCAATATAACAAGAACCTCCAATTCATCCACTTCTGTATCCACATTAGCAAATGTCACAGCAGTAACCTCACTTTTATTTAGTTATTATTATTATTATATGTATATATATATATATATATATATATATATATATAATTATTAATTAATTTAGGCTTTTGGTATTTACTTGCTGATCGCTTGTTTTAGAAAACTAAATATATATAAACATATAAGGCCAAGTTTTGTCACATTTGTTTAGCTCTGTGGTTGTTAATATTTTGCAGAAATTAGTAAGAGCTTATATACAGAGGCATTTTAGGTTATTATTATTTATGAAGACCAGTCTGGAAGTGTTAATGGACACCTTTTATAATAAAGTAACTGGAGCAGATGAAAGAACTGCATGCATACAGTGTTATTTTTCTGGATTCTGCAAAATCACCTGACAGGCTGTCATACGAGAAGTTCGTATTTAAATGAAATGTACAGGCGTTTCTCATAAGTTTAGATATCAGGTTTGCAGACAATTGTCTGATAATTATCATAGAATTGTGTATGGACTCAATACTGAGACCATTACTGTTTGATTTCTATGTCAATGGTATTGTCACCAGACTGTAGGGAGACATTCAGCTGTTAGCAGATGGTGTGAAGTTAGGAAGGGCTTTTAATAACAGTGCCAATATGATGTCTCTTCATAAAGATCTGAAATATCCATTCATTTGCCTTTCACAAATGAATGGGAGAAGGGATGCAAACTGAACACGGCTATTTGTAAGGTTCCGAAATGTGAGGAGTGCTGTGAATGATGAGAGGCTGCATCCTCTACTGAAAGAAATATACAGAATAAAGTGGAGGAGGATCTTGAGATGATAGATAGAAATTTAAGTTCAGAGGATTTATTACAGAAGACAGCTTGGAAGGTTGATGTGATACAGAGAAGAGTACTGATAAGATATAAGGTGGTAGTGGTTCTAATGTATATTGGAATCACTGTATTCATAAATCTGGAGGAAAATTACTGCCAAAAAAGCAGTTTTTCTAATAATTTAAATTTGAATTTAGAGTATAAACATTCACTGCAATTAATCAGTATTAATTAACAAAATGTGTTTTTAAATAATGTTCAAGAATCATATAAGAATCTTATATTCTTATTCATCTTGTTGTTTTCAGCAATTACAATGCAGAAGATGTAAACTAAATATATTTTATCTATTACTTCCAATATTTTGCCCAAGTTAAACTGAACCACAGGGAAACAACACACTGGTACAGATATCTGCATGTTGACACTACAAAAGTAAGAATGAAGTAGAGAAACAATGGATGGCCTACAGCCCAAAACACTGCCATCTAGTGGCCTTGATCGAGTGTTCTTGGCTGTTATGTTGACTATCTCTGGATGAGAGTTTTCCATATGAGAGACAGTTTTATGAAGTTAGCAGTTAGCCTTAATGATGATACGATGAAGTCTCTGAGATATTGGTGGCCATGTCTGTCTTGCTATATAGTAGGAAAGGTTGCAATTGCAGGGTACATGGTAAGCTCCAGACAAATCTAGGAGCTACAGATGGCCTTAGGAGAGAAAATAAAATAAAATAAATAAATAAATAAATAAATATATATATATATATATATATTTTTTTTTTTTTCACATTTGACATCTGTAGATGCCGTATGGTCACTCTCATACCTCGCTGGGTTTGGGGAGTGAAGTCTTCTGCTAGAATAAGTGGTAGGGTCATCCACACAGATTTAGTAGGACGATGACAAAAATAATTCACGTGGGTTCAAATCCATGCCCATGGCAGGATTTGAACCCACAGCCTCTTGGCTAAACAGCAGACACACTAACCACTCAGCCAACCAGGCCGACTGAGAAAACAGAGGATGCTAATTTATTATGTGGTTTGAAGGTGTCACCAGATTGTATTTTTTAAAGATCTATGGTGATGAATTTACTGCTGCGGAGTGGGAGGGTTGATGTTCATAGGCTTGCTGAAACCAATGAAGATATTTATACACTAGACGAGGAGCTCACATGTTGAATGCTGACTTTTGAACAATCCTCATAGACATCTCTAATGCATCAGCAGCTAAGAAATTCCAATATACATATATACACACACACACACACACACAGTAAAACCTCGAAGTTATGCAGTAGGTGGGACCAACAAAAAGCGCGCAAGTCGAATTCGCGTAACTCGGGGTATAATTTTGCATGTAATTTATATATACAAACATACAATTGGGACCAAAGGTTTACAAAAATACCTATATTTTTTAAGAAATATAATCATAATTGTAGTTTTTCATACATAAAAAAAAGAAAGTTATTTCGATGTCAATGGTTTCATAAAATCTAATAGATTCATCTGACGGCATAATGTCTTTTTCTTGCCATGCAAAATTTCTTCACAGCAAGCTAATGATTTTTTTATTCCTTGCCTTGTGGTTACAATTCGTTCCTCGTTAGAATCTATGTCCTACAAAATCTGTAAACCTTTCTTTTATGATTGTTCTTACTGTGGATTCCTGTAGATCGAACTTCTTTGCTAGCTCACAAATTTTCATTCCGCCTTCAAAATCCTTAATAATGTTGAGTTTTGTTTCCAAAGTCAACGTTTTTCTTTTCTTGCTAGCAGTAGAAGAATCGGACTTGCTTCTTTTGGATGACATTATTATTTTTTATGTGATAAAATTTTTATCAAGAACATAACATTAAAGAGTCGCAAGGTTTGTAGGCTATAAAAATCATGTATGAATGGAGACCGTGCGAAACACGTCAGTGCTTGTTCACAGCATGTGCAACACTGGCGAATGCAGCTGGCGCCTGAAAGATATGACTAGTGATGAGGCATGAAGCAGGACGGGAATACGTACATATAAAAAACCGCATAACTCCGGATTCGCGCAAGTCGGGGTATGACTGTATATATATAAATTCAGATGTGCCTTTTATATATATATATATTTATATATATATAAAAGGCACATCTGAAGGTTTTCTAAACTGGTAAAAAAAAACTTGAATACAACAGGAGAGATGAAATTGGGACCAGATGATTTTGTAGTGTTCAAGTTGTCTAATATTCTTCTTATATCTTTTTTTCTGAAAGACCACAGGAAGTATACAGTGCTCAGTTGCTGGCATGGAAGGGAGTGATAGCACTCATAGAGGGAACCTCTCAGGACTTCAGGCTTTCAGACTAATTTTTCCCACTTATTGTTTTGTGCAATTTTAATAGTGTTCCTGGCGATGTCTCAGTAACTGAGACAAAATATAGGATTGATTGAACATGTGTTTAATTATTTATATGTGCTGTATTCAGTCCATCAAACCTTATGAGTTCAAACCAGCACATGCCTACATAGTCAGCATATGTAGATAGATAGATAGACACACACACACACACACACACACAAATCAGTGTGCTGCAAACTCAGCATTCAGCACAATTCTGACATGTGAGAATCAACTTGATAATTTTCCATGGTTAACATTCTAGTACTATGCACTTTATTATCATTTCCCATCCTAGAGAATCACCTGTGACAACAGCATGAAATATTGCTATTATGTGAACAGTTTTTATCATCTAATTTAAAACATTTATGCATTTAAAATCAACACTTCTAAATGAGTAAACAACTCGGTTTATTTTTATAATGGAAAATTAATGTAACTGTAACAGTGAAATAAATTAAGATTAGTAACAGAAAAGCGATTGTTGGGAAATGGAGCATTAGAGGCTCTATTTTAACTTTTGTTTATAATAAATGCAAAATGCACTAGCACTTGATCTTCAAGATAAAACAAAATCAAGGATGGTGAGAGTCTTCATATATTTAAAAAAAATTAACATATTCAGTATTTTGAAATTGGCAGTAGTCTGTGCACATGCAAAATTATCAATTTTTCAAGATATGCAAGATGAAAAGTGATTATAGACACAAGGACAGGATACCTCTGATGCTCCAATACTTCCAAAGCAAAAGGACAATAATCAAAATGATCTCTAACGAATTTTCCTCAAGAATAGCATAACACAAATACAACAGTGTTTTGTTACTAATGTTCAGCAGTAACAGATGAATATAACAAACAGCTTAGAAATTACTGAGATTAATTAGTGAGCCATACCAAAGTCAACTTGGTTAAAGAAATTAAGTTAATAAGTTATAAAGATGAAAGTATGAAGATCTTGAAACTATCACTGAAATTTATTTCTAAAATTAAAACAAAAATAACAACAAAAAAAGTTAGTAGGAGAGAAAGAGTGGAAGAACAGAAAACTCACATGAATGACAATTAGGTCTAAGAGGCAAGGTTAGCATATTAGAACAGTTAGTAGAGAGTGCTGAGGTAGATGGTGCTGGCCTAGGAGTGCCATAGAGATTCCCTGTACCAAGTAAGCAATAAAAAATGCAGACATCATACACACATAAATTTATAAAAATGTTATAAGTTGGCATTTTCATCTCTAAACATAGGATGAAAAGCAAAATTATTATCCTGAGAAAAGTATTATATTTAATATTAATGATAATTACATACTTCATTGTTAAAGAAATTACTGAAATGAATATTAACAAATTCATTATTACTTAAAATAAAAACAGCTACTTGTACTTTGTAACATACAAAACTATCAAATAAAAATAGAATGCAAATTCCAGCAAATTTTAATCTTATCATCAAGAATTCTAAGATAATCAGTTTCTGTTTTTAACAGTCATTCTCCTTACACTTTTAATATGTTGGTTTTTTTCTGATCTCTCTCTCTCTCTCAGCTGTTATTTGAGAACTGTCCTTGTGGGATTGGAAAAAAAAAAAAAAAAAATGTCATGCATCCTTCAAAATATCTACAAAAATAACTCCAACAACCAAAAATAAATGTACTGTATTATCAAAGAATACTTTCATCTTCTCAACATCTTAGGCTCAGTGGTGTGTCAGATACAAGTAACCTAGTTTCATATTACTGTCTACTACATTTCTTTATGTGTATTCTCTGACTAATAAATCTCTTCTGTGAAATGAAGCACTCGAAATTTCTCGGACATAAAACCCTGCCACCTCTGTATGAGAGTAGTTAACTTCCCCTCAGCTAAGAAGTCTTTACAACTGGTGCTCACTATAAACTTATAACTAAAGGAATGGTTTGTTATAGTGGATAGTATAGCTATAGAAAGTATGTTCACTTGGTACCAAGTTACTTTTCCTATAATGTGTATGAAGATACTTTGCATGCAAACCTTGCTTATACTTGGATAAAGAATTAAAGATGAATATAATTTCCTGGCAAGTATAATTTAGTTTCCTTCAGCAAATTTCTTTTAGCATGGCACTGTACCTGTAGAACTTACATCAGGACTTTTTAGAAGTTCCAGACATTGCCACTTGGGTAGCGATGTCTCTATCATCCGTTCCTGCAATCCCTACAAAGTAACTTCCACCACCTCCATGAGAAGACCAACTATTAGATCAACATGACTCAGTCACAACTACTAACATAGAAGCAGAATATTTGTAGTAAGGTCTTTGAAACTCCAGAAGAGACCTGGGTATGCATCAGCAAGCAAAACACTCTGCCACCCCTGTGAACCCTTTTGCAACTTTAAATCATCCTACAACATACAATTATCAAAATATCTTGGTTCAACCATAACCATTATCTCACACACTTTGTCTGCCAGAATATCAGAATCTTTACCACTTCTATTGGTCTTGTCATTCACCACAATGCAAAATACCACTGTTCTTAATGCTAAAATTTACACTGAACAGGCAAAAGCATAGCAGACTACTGAGGAGGAACATTCTGCCACTTCCAATGTTTCTACAATATCCAATTATCAAAATATCTTAGTGTAATCAGGAATACATCTCAAAGACACTTTATTTGCCCAGAATGTCAGAGGGCCTTTACCACCTCTATCAGTCTTGGTGCTCAGTGCTATGTAATGCATCCTGTTGCTATTAATGCTGAAATTTGTACTGAATGTGCAAAGGCACAATGGACTGTGAAGAGGAACATCTTTTTCCTTCTGTGAAGCCTCATTACCTACATCTCAAGAACATCTCAAGATCAACCTTCTCTCTCTCTAAATATAATCAACAAGATTTTAAAGAAAATTATAAGAATGTCACACAATGAAATATCTATTACAAGTATATTAAATCATTATTTGCAGACTGAATTTTCCAAGCAATATGATACTGATGGGTTAGTAAAATATCATCCTGCATCATCATCAGTTTGAGAAGCAAAAAGACAGTGTTATGCCCAAATCCAGGCATTTATATAAGAAGAACAGAAGCACTTATCCTAGCACAATACTGGATGGAACATCCCCTTCTCCTCTTGGTGAAATGTAGGAATTTGTCTGCTTGCAGAGTTATCTTTTCCACTTTGCCACCATACCTACATAGTTTAGTCCTTCCTTTTATCTCAAGGCCCATTCCAGAAGCAGAACTTTTCCATCTAACTTCTTTTGATGAAATAAAGTCTTTTCTTCCAGCCACTTCATGAAGTGGAAGCCTGATGGCTTTACTGTTGAAGAGCTAAGGCAGGTCCCTCTGCCTATCTTGCAAGATTTAATTGACATGTTTCTGTTTATCAAATGTATACCATTGTATATTTTCCAGTCAAGAAGGGTGTTCATTCCAAAAGAGTATGCATTTATACCTTCTGACTACTGTCCAATTACAATTGCTCCTGTTCTCTTATGTCTCTTTCATGTTGGCTAAATGTCTTCAGTCATACATCCAAAATGATTTTAGGCAGAGCCTTCCTCCCTGTGGATTGCTATGCTGAGGCCTTTGACTCCTTTTTACCTTCAACTACTGTCTATTGCAGGATGTACAGAAACTTTCATCATCCATGTATCAGAGGATTTTCTCTACAAATTCCTTAACAATCACTTTGGGATCTAGATTGACACCACCAAGGAAACCCTCTGTCTCCTATTTCCTTCAAATTATGTCATTAATGAGTTTCTTTGCTGTCTTCCAAGCCATACTGCTATTCTCTTGACACAATCATTGTTAATAAACATAAACATATTAAAAAATATAAGAATTTTTGCAATTCTTCTCAGCTGCAGAGTCAGCGTCTATGTACAAGTTGTCAACTTTTGGTAAAAAAAAATAGTGAAACAGCCATTAGCGTCCTTAGTCTTGGTCACATTTTGCAGAAGTGCCTTGGCAAGTCTACTTTGAACTCATGTGGCATATAGAGCGCAGCGTGTGTAACTCGCCTCCTAATGTTGCTAACATCAGGCTCAACACAGCTAACACGAGTATCACTGCCTAAAAAATTATCTCCAATGCCAGCTTTATGGATGACGTAAACTCCACAAAGATAACAACATAATCATTACTAGATCTGACAAAGGTAATGCTACTGCTGTCCTTAATGCCAGTGATTATAATTGTAAAATGAATGTGCTGCTCAGATCACACTACTTGTAATCCTCTAGATTATGATCCTCCAAGTCTCAAGAAAAATAAGTTGAAAAAGCTTCTAAAAATGTCACATCTCAGACTCCCCACAGGTAGATACATACATTAACTTTACCACCATTCCATTCCCCCTTCTCAATAATAAGGTGTCATCAAAACCCTTATCAACAGAACCTTCAACTTCTGTTCTACCCAGGCTTCCCTTACATCTGAACACACCTTTATTCACCATGCCTTCCTGTTCAATGGCTACAATGCCAAAAAAAAAAAAAAAAAAAAAGATACACAAATTATCTGTCTCTCACATTCCTCTGAATATACAGATTATTATATATTACTATTCGCTATATATCTGGAGCACCTCACAGCTTGATCTTAAAAGAAATATAATATTTGCATTACTTTCAAGCCTCATTTGAAGCAGTCCTTAATTCCAGTGATTATAATTGAAAAATGAATGTGCTGATCAGATTGCACTACTTATAAACCTCTAGAGCATGATCCGCCAATTTCTTGGATTCTCTCCTCTGCTCTCCTAAGGATCCACTTCCTACCCCTCCCTCTGTTCCAGGTGTTTACAAGGTTCCTTGTTCTTGCAACTTATCATATTATGACCAAACTGAGAGATCTGCTAACATCTGCCTAGATGGATACAAAAAAATACATCCACTGCCATGACTATGGTCAATCAGATCTAGCTGACATGCCTTAGATACCTCACACAAGATCAGATTAAGCAAAACTATTATGATTCATCACAGCAAATACAAACTTACTCTTTTTAGAATCAGCTCTAGATTTCAAAAACCAGCCTAATCTTAATATATATTGTGTTAAACGTTTCAAAATTTCTGAAACTAATTCTTAGGCCTCCTACCCAACAGCACCCACAGAAGGCACCCTTCAGAGAACTTCAAGCTTTAAATAGTCTAATTTCTTCCACTTGTTGTGTGTCTGTGTGTTATTACAATTTTAATATTATATCACTGAAAATGTCTCTGTAACAGAGATGAAATATCAGAATGATGAAACCTGCTGTTTAATTATTTCTTTTTGTTCTGTATTCATTGCATTAAATTTTTAGTACGAGTATTAACTAGCATATAAGCCTAAATATGCAAGCGTATATACAAACATTGGCTGATTGAGGATGTTCAATGTTGTTATTGAATACATGGATATCAGAAGAAAATGCAATAGGGAGGGTTACAGAGAATAGGTCGATGAACAAAGGCTGGATAACAGTAGAATCCCCACTATAGGACTAACACTGGATTGAGGAAGCCTGATCCCTTTTAGTAATGAGAGCAGATAAATTAGTTGTTATGAATATACAAGTTGTGAGTGTGAGCACTTACAACCTACTATGCTGAAACCAAGACATGGTAGTTACTTCAAGATTACCATATCATACCAAAATTTACCTCTGCAAGTGTATCCTTTAAAGGTGTATAGCATCAGCAAAGTTAAATGGACTTACTAAGCTTTGGATTCTCTTTGTGTGCTTTGCAAGATACATTGATGGCATGAAAGACTTACCAGAGAATGACTTTTAAAATCCCCAGTTGGATATCACAGAATATTGTTGGTGCTTAGGCTCTTTTGGTCATTGTGGATTACAGTATGTAGCAATACAGCAATCACAAAATATCCATGCCCATAGCAAGATATGAACTTGCAGCCTGGTAGTTGAAGAGCAGGTACATTAACCAGGCTGGCATTTATGTTATTTATGATTTAATATTTTCTATTATTTTTAATATACATTTATACAAATACAAGCTCAACATTGTAAAATTAGATAATCGCTAAACACAAATTTTAAATCACCTTTCTCCAGTAATAATTCTTTTTTCCCAATCCCATTTCCCCTTGCATATTAGGCTCAATGCCTTCAATTGTCATGGCCAAGTAACTTTGCTTCTCTGAAACCCAATTAATGCTCTGACAAAATATCTAATCTAAACCTTATAGTGTATTATACCTGTCAGCTGCATCTGTTCTCAGGAAAATTTGCCTGTCTTGCAGGGTGAAATCACCATAAAGGAATTCAGATAGAACCATGTAACTTACACATTATTTTACATATTCCCCATGAAGTGTTCTACACTTGTTACAACCCTGCTGCATCATTTGCAATCCTCTGAGAAAAAAGTCTTTCCCTTGTTGCAAAATCAGTCCTCAGCTGCAAATATGACTTCATCTGTGGTAAATTTTGTTCCTTTCAAGTGTTTCTTTAAATTTTGGAACAGCAAATAGTTCCATAATAATGGCAACTACCTGTTGGAGTTCTGCTCAGGACATGGACTGGTTATTACTAAAACCATGTTACAACATAAAAATGTGTACAAATTCACATGGAGAGAAGAGGCAAGGAATAAAAAAGTTTCATTGACTATGTTATTATTGTTGATAGAGATGTTTTCTTACTGGTGCAGGACACTAGAATGTACAGAGGATTTGAAATTGGAAGTGATCACTATTTAGTCTTGAGCAGAATAAAATTAAATTTCATATTGAAAAGAAGAACATGTAAGAAAGTTTTAAAGCGTATAAAAGTTGAACAGCTCTCAGATGTGAACTGTAGACTAAAATACACAAACATTATTCAAGAAAAAAAAAATAAAAGAATTCAAGAACAGGAACCAAACCTTGGAGATTCAGTGACAAATTCTGAAGAAAACATTGATTGATTCAGCCACAGAGACATATGGTGAGATTGTCTGCAAGGATAGAAAAATCAGAACTCCACGGTGGACACAGGAAATAAAAGAGGCAGTGAAGGAAAAGAAGAAAGCATATCAAAAGTTCCTGGCAAAGTCAGCTTGTGCTCTTAGAGAATACAGAGACAAATGTAAGAAAGCTAAATACTGTGTAATATCAGACCATGGATTAGATAGGTCAGAAATCACATGGTAAATATAACTACACTATTTTGACCATAGTTACTTCAACCAATTTTTATGGATCTGAGAGCTGGATTAGAAATAAAACACTTGACCAAAGACTAGAGACTGCAGGTATGAGAATCCTGAAAAAGATTAGGGGCAAGAACAGATGGCATCAATGGCAATATCATATTAAAAACAAGGATATTAGGAAGGAACATGACATTGTTAGCATACAGGAATGTGTTAGTAGAGCTAATCTCAGGTGGTTTGGTCACTTAAACAGAATGGGAGAGGAAAGATTAGCAAAACAAGTGTTCTCTGCCAGGTTGACAGGAAAAAGACCCAGAGGAAGACCAAGATATAGGTGGATTGATACAGTAAAAAGTGCCTTAGAAGATAGAAATATAAGATCTGATAATGTTGGAGTCTCGACATGTAACAGATTGATTTGGAGGAAAATTGTAGATAAGAGGTTAGTAATGATGTAAGTTTTTCATGTACTAGTATCATATCCTGTACACCCCTTGAGGGTACATATCAGGAATTTGATGATGATGACAGGAAATAGTCAGATGGGTCTAAGTCTGGCAATTAGGGTGGGTGAGATAGACATTGAAAGCCTAAGTTGTGTATTGTCTGTTGGGTTTCATGAGCAGAGTGAGCAGGTGTGTGTGTGTGTGTGTGTGTGTGTGTGTGTGTGTTATCCTGCAAAAGCAACATGCCTCTGCTCAGTTTCTCGTTGCATTTTTCCTTAAGTTCCTTCAAAGCTGTTAAATAAACTGCTAAAAAAATGAAAATAAAATCATTTTGGAACTGCAAAATGTCAGAACTAGGAAGAATTTTAATGCATTGACAATAGCCTTTACTGTTACAATGAAAATGAAGATTGGGAGGATGCAATTGTTGAACAAATTGCATGAAAACACCTAAAGACCCTAGAAGACAAGTAAAGTAATGAGGATGACACACTTGAACATGAGCAAGTGACTAACCAGGAAGCCAGGAAATTTACTGAATTAGATACATGTGCTGATTTTGATTAGTTGCACTCTAGAAAAGGAACATGCACACTCGATAAATTTCTCCAAAAAAAGAATTGTTAGGGAAAATATGCTTCTTTGATAGATACCTACATAAATTAGCCTCTTTAGGAATACCAACACATATGTGTACAATTAGTTTTTTTTATATAAAAACATGGTTAACAAAGGTTGAAAGTTTACTATTTTTAAACATTTTTAACTTTGTGATATTTTAGCTGTTTCCATAAAATTTCACATAATTGGGGTGCCACTTAATTGGGACAAAGTGTTTTAGTCCCGATGTGTCCCAATTAACTAGAATCCACTGTATATAATTCCATTTATTAACATTAAATTTTAAACCTCACTTTCATGTCCACATTTCCAATATTTTAAAATTATCTTGTGAAGAACTTAAAGCATTTGAATAATTGCCTGCTTTAGCCACCGATGTATCATCAGCAAAGAGATTTGGACCTAAAATTTTATGAAAATCAAACAACAAGGGCTATAACACTGAACCTTTGGGTATTATTCTCAAACTGCCCGTCATGGCTCTACCACCTGTGCCTGATGTGGTAGTAAAGAGCATGATAACAAATCTTGCTCCGCAAAAAAAAAAATGTAATGTGTCAACTGTCAGGGAGATCATCCAGCTTACTCTCATGCATGTCAGAAGTGGAAAGATGAAAAAATAAATACAAAAAATTAAAACAGAACAAAACATATATCAGGACGCAAAAAAAAAAAAAAAAAAAAGCTAGCCGCCACCACCACCACCACCACACTTGCTCTGAGATTCTCATATGCTGAGAAGGTAGCAATTAAGAAAATGTCAACAGCATCTCAAAATCATATGTCTATTCCAACATACCTGAACTTTATGATCACGATTTCTTCTCTACTAAGCACATCCCTCACATGACAGTCTTACTCAGATACAAAAATAATTTGATTCGATGAGAACCCACTTGTCAAAAAAATTATGGCAAAGATATCACTAATAGATAAACCACTAGACATCCCCCACAGACATCTCCATTTATCCACTGAAAGTAAATTAAACTTGCAAACTGACCCTAACACACCAGACATATTGAATATTTTACCAGAGGAATAGATGGACACTGACCGTCCATACTTCCCAAAAACAATTGATAAATACAAACCCGACAAAGGTAAGCCCTCAACCTCCGAAAAAACAGAAAAGTCTATAAAGCCAAAACAATAGGAAAATATTTACAATGGAACTGTTCTGGATTTCACCAGAATATCAATGATATCAAGATTTTGTTGCAGAAACATGAACCTTTCTGTTTCTGTCTACAGAAAATATAGTTAAGACCCAATGAAGACCCTACCTTAAGAAATTTCACTGTTGTATACAAGGACAGAACTGGAAGTGGTCCTGCTCATGGAGGAGTAGCTACCTAGTGAGAAGTCATAGTCCTTTCCACAATGTCCAAATTAATACTGCTCTGGTAGCAGTAGCAATTCGCCTATCCATGGGATTTCTTATTACAGTATGTTCAATTTATTTATCACCAAGTGCTGAGTTAAATAAAATCAATCTTGATAACCATATCCTGCAACTGCTTGAACCCATACTTCTGATGGGTGACTTTAATGGTCACAATACTCTGTGGGGTAGAACCAATACAAACAGAGGTTGAATCATTGAAAGAATCCTTGACAATAATGACCCCTCTCTCTCTTTTGAATAACAGACTCAATACATTTCTACTCGCACATATTCTGCAATTGATCTTACAATCTGCTCCCCTTCCATTCTTCCACTGCTCACATGGGACATCGAAGAGAACATGTATGGAAGAGATCACTTTCCTGTTCTTTGCACAATGTCTTCACAGGAACTGTATTCACTTACACAGATGTCCATATGGAAAATGGACATCTAACTGGAACACTTTTTTCTCATTCTGTAAAATTTACTGCTGATACTGTCAGTCAAACACCTATCAATGAAGCAATAAAGTATATAGTAGAGTGCATTATCCAGGCAGCAACAGCCTCTATCCTGAGAACTTCATCTCGATTTCCATTCTATCCAAAGTCTTGATGGAACTCAGAAAGCCAAAAAAGATTAACACAGAGAATGGGATATGTTTCGTAGATACCCAACCACATCAACAGAACAGCTTTTAAGAGTGCCCGGGCCAAAGAATGTTATGTGAGATGTCAGAGTCAAAAACAATCATGTTTGGATCCAATTTACATCATCAATTAATCAAATGACCAGTGCAAAAATTGTATGGGATAAAATCCAGAAAATGAAAGGTAAATACAGAACACACCATTTGTCTGCCTTAGCCCATAATGGAAGTTATTGCTGATCCCAAAGCTACTGCTGATGCTTTGGGAGAAAATTTTGCCAGAAACTTAGCAACAGCTCCATTTATTAAGCAGGAACTAAAAAGAGCTCTTTTAGTGTCTCGCCCTAGTGCAATAGGGCATGATAACATCCATTATGAAATGATAAAACATATATCTTCTATGGATCTCCTTCTCTTAATATACAACAAAATACTTGCAGAGGAAAAGTTTTCGGACTTTGCATAAATTAGTTGTCATTGCTATCCCAAAACCAGGAAAGGATCCAACACAAGCAAATAATTATCAACCTACTGCTCTGACCAGCTGTCTTTGTACTTGTGCATATAAAAGAAAACCACTACCAAAAGTATGTAATTTATACAGATTCGTTGAGCTCTTTACAGGCTATCTCCTCTCCTATGTATAATCCAGCTCCAGTGCTATATGAGGTGTTACACCTGTTGTACAAAATGAAAACCTTTAATTTTGATGTTCAGTTGTGCTGGATTCTCAGCCACATTGGAATTAAAGGAAATAAGACTGCAGATGTATCTGCTAGATCAGCTCATATTCTCCATGTACTGCTTGACAGTACCATTTTATAAACTACAGACAGTTTATAAAATCAAAACTAATTGCTCAATGGGAGTCATCATGTCAGGAAGCCTTAACAAACAAAGTATGTGACATTAAGCCTGAAATAAGGTGCTGGCATTTTAGTCAATGTACAAAGAGAAGAGAGGAAGTTGTTCTTGATAGGCTCCACGGTCAACTTACACTTCTTATTTACTGAGAGCTGATGACCCTCAAAAGCAATATATCTATCTACAATATACACTAATGCAATATACATCTTACTATTTGTCATATTCTGACTGTAATTTTATTTATATGTAGAAACAGCATTACTTAATTTTTGTACATACATATTATTTACTAGTTTATTTTTGATTATTTATGTACTGCTGTAGCCTTTGACCTTGTGTAATGGTGTAACCTTATTGTAATTTTGTTTATATGTAGATACTGCATTGCTAAACTTAATTTGTGTGTATGCATATTGTTTAATAATTTCTCTTTGACTATTTATGTACTACTGCAAACTTTACTGTAATTTTATTTATATATAGATGTATATGTAGATTTATATGTAATTTATTTATATGATTCCTTGGCTTGGTTTTTGACTTTTTATGTACTGCTGTAACATTTGACTATGTATTGCTGTAACCTTTACAGTAATTTTATTTATACGTAGATACTGAATTGTGAAACTTAATTTTTTTGCATGCATATTGTTTACTACTATTTGACTAATTATGAAGCGCTGTAACCTTTGCTGTAATTTTATTTATATGTATATACTGCTGAATTGGATTTAAACAGTATTGATGCGAACACAGATTGATAAGAAAATAACTATTATTAACTTAAAAGCTAATATTTCGCTGGTATTATATCCAGCATCTTCAGAGCACACAAACAAAGTTTGTTACAAATGCGAGACACCACAATAAGGTGTAACAGTGGGGCCAGTATAAGCGTACAACACAAGAATAAAGTTCTAATAAGGCGCCATCTAAGTTAAAAAAAAAAAAAAAAAAAAAACAGTAGTCCAAAGTTTTGAAAAAAATAAAAATAAATAAATAAAATAAAAATACAAATAAATAAATATTAATTTGGTTTTGGGATGACTGTCACCAAAATTCTTTGGTAGATTTATACAGCCATATTTGTTAAGGTTTGAAGTATGTTTTAAGGCTTCTGTTGATTCCAGGAACAACCTCTCTGACTTATAGAAGTTTCTGTGCAGTACTTTTGTTTTTTTTTTCAATTGATCCTTGTGCTGGGGTATCCAAAGCATGGTCTGCCAGACCCGACTTGCCATAGCAAAAGTGCCGGATATATTTTTTGTGTTCAGACTATCCACGCGGTATGTATATATTGCATTGCTTGGCTTGGTTTTTGTATATGCATATTGTTTAAGATTTTTCTTTGACTGTTTATGTATTGCTGTAACCTTTGCTATGGTTTAGTATGACCTTTGCTGTTCTTGCACCAATAAACTATAAACCAACCAACTAATCTTAATTAAGAACATTTTAAAAATTCTTCCTTCTAAATGATGCTTCCTGTTATCTATCAACAAATTTTCTACCATCTCACTAAGTAAACATCCATACTTATTCAACATATTTTAATCAGTGGATTCTAATATGGAACACATCAAAGGTTTTGTGGATCACATCTATTTACCTTGTGAGTTCATCATAAAAAGTAAGTACAGGCTCACATAATCATTCCTATCAAGATTATGCTGATTCTGAATTAATTTTTCTATTACTTTGATGTAACACTAGGAAGACTAACTGGCCTATAATTCTCTACTTTATGATGAACATCCTTATATCTCCTGCATATTTCTAATGAAAAGGCACTGTTTAGAATTTCAACAATTCATTCAAGATTATCAAAAGTGAAAAGTAACTCTGCCATTCATCTGTTTACCAATGAAGAACATCTATCATCATTAATTCTAACCTTATCAATTGTCAAGTGAATTAACATATCAACAATTTCCTTTTCATGTATTATGTCAATAGATAAATCTTAATACTCAAGTAATACTTCCTCTTTTAAATAACTAGTATTTACATGTCACTTTCAAAAGACTTATTAAATTCTTCTGCAAACACAACTGTATCCTCAACTGTATCAGAGAAATTGGTTAGGTACTTTGTTTCTTTATCTGTATCTCTTATTACATATCTATAAAAGCTTATGGATTAATTGCAACATTCTTACTTAACTGAAATTCCTGTTTGACTTTACAAATTTTAACCATTCTGTTAATGCTAGTTGTTCTTTTATATCCATCATACCTAATAGCAGATTTTATCAGACCAATTCCCTTGTCAGCACTTTATATTACACAGCACATTTCTTTGATTTATTTCAAAGAAGAAATATTTCATATTTCTTTGATTATTTGATTTTCTTGATTATTCCTCCAACTGATCCAGATTATGAAATTAACTGCTACAGATAAATTCAGATATTAAATAACACAAAACATCTCATTCAGTGTTAACTCATTTTGCACCACCTCTTTTTATTACTTTTTAATTTTCTTATTTTACTTATTTTTAAAATGTAACCCTATCTGCAATGCTTTCTAATTATTATTTCTTCTTCTTAGTCTTAATTTCCCTTACAAGCTCAAGCAATCACTATCATTCAAGCTTGGAAAGTCAGGTAATCACTTGGGTTACATCATGTGAAAATGGCACTTCCAGAGAATAGGTAACTTTTCTGTAGATTAAAAAAAAAAAAAAAAATCATTATTAAGCATGCACCTGATGCAACATTTTTCTGCTTTTTGCATAGTTTATTCATTTACTGCTGACTTTCATACTTTTTTTTTACAACAATTATATAATTTGCTTAAAGAGTCTTAAATCTCAGTATATACACCTTAACATAATCAATTGAATGTTTTTGTATCAAAAACATTAAAGGACAACATACTCATGACTCAAAAATAAGCTTTCCAGCAGATTTATAGAAGAAAAGCATCACTTTCAGAGAACAACAAAAGGAATGGAGATAGTATACAACTTAGCTTTATACCTAATTTAACATCAAAGTATCGTTCTGTAGATTTTTCTGTTCTAACCCCAGTATAAGATATATTACTGGCTAATAAATAAATATGATTATTACTCGGTTATAATTTTTTCAATATATTTAATGTAATATATGCAACTTTCGTGCTTTTCACCAGATGATATTTGAGAACTACACTTGCTGAATGTCAGGTTTTCTGATGTTGTGTGTATATTGCATTAGTGATTAGTCTTTTTTTGTTAATACTTTGTTTTCATAAAAAAATAATAATTAATAAATAAATATTAATATGACACACACTACACGAATTTTAATCAAACTGCATTCTGATTCAAATAACACCCTCCAAAATAAAAATTACAAACTTAATGAGGACAAAATTCATCTATGGTAAAAAAACAACTGAAGATGGAATTATTTTGCTATAATGAAAAAAAAAAGTTATGATCAGTTAAAAATATATAATAATGAAATTTCTTTTAACATATACCTTCATAAATTCCACTTTCTAAGAGACTACCGCTTCTTTCTAAGGCCATAAACTCCTCAGGAGTTAGGAACGTGTAGTCCACTCCATTTATTTCGCCTTCGCGTGGGGGCCTGGTTGTACCTATATTGGGTAGAAGAGAGATTAGCTTCTGTGGAATTTATATTCAGAATGATGGTTTCTGCTTACATGAGAGTTCTAACACACACACACACACACACACACACAACACACACACAACACACACACTACTTTGCATTAGTTTCCTAATGTTAATGAGGACCATCCTCATGAATTGACTTTGTAATGTAATTCAAGATTACATATATATATATATATACACAAGTTATGTTGAATTAACTGTGAAGACTATATTGTACCAGATGAAATGTTCTACATAGTTCAGGCCTTTTCCATTCCAATTCTATTAATCATCTTCTGCTATCATCTTCATATCTTGTTACAAGTTCATAACAGTTTAAAATGCTAATCCCTGTTTTTTAAAGTAGTCTAGAATTATTATTAAGTGACACCTCCAAGAACTCATCGAGGGAGGGAACTCTACTCTACAATTCTCCATCTTCCCCCCACTTAATCACAGAACGCCAATACCATCATCAACACACAATGACATCTACTGCCTTGCACCATCACTACCACTAGTATTTTTGTCTGTAAACTGCCTGTATTCGTGTGGCTGATTTGTCTATATGCATAATGAAAAACCCAAGTTTCTGGGATAAAAAACCCTGCTAACTCCATATGAGGTCAGGTAACTTACCTTCAATTGAAAAAACCCATATAAAGTTTCCTCTCATCATCTCGAGAATCAAACTTAGACCTTTTCCAGTTGAAGGGCAGAATGTTTAAAAGAATTTTTCAATAGTTTAATTGTCCACTTTAACATCAATAGCATATCGTAAGCAATAGGCATACCTCAGTCATGTGATACACTAAGCTTCAGACCCCTGTAGTATAGCAAATCACTTCCTGTTCCTCCCCCAACTAGAAGATGCATGTACTGGCTTAACTTTTTAAGCAGTTATATGTGCATAAATGACATAAATAACACATTTATTTATGTGAGATACACAAACCAAAAATTCAGAATAAAAATACGTCAACCAGTCTGGTCACTGATCCAACGCTCTTAAAAGTTTTTCTATTTCAGCAATAAAATTGCCACATTTATGGATAACTGTAGTATTAACTAGTGTAGCACTTTTCACTTTATCTTTGTTTTTAACAACAGTAGAATGAGGTAAGTTTAGTCTGCAGCATATACACTAACATCACTAAATTTAACAATTTTATTCTTAATTTCTAATGTAATATGTTCATGAGTCTTTTCACTGAATACAACAGTACTCTCTGATTTTTACTTGCTATTATAATCACAATAAAATAATAGTTATTAAACAGTTTATAATTCACAGTGAAATCAGAGAGCATAGTGTGCATCGGTTGATTCATAGCAGTGTCATGTTGTTAAACCATTGCATGAATGAATGCAGTGCCGTGCCATATAAATGGGCACTGATTATAATTGAAAAGCATTGAAAGGCAGGGTATTACTTTACAGTTAAACCTATTGTATATTACCATTATAATACAGTACATTCTGATTTTGATAAGCATTGTCATTGTTTTTCTATGCAGGTTATTTCAAATAAGCAATTGCCATCATTCCCTCATATGAATCTCTCTCTAGATGGATGAAACTATCCATGAGTTCTGTTAGGAAAGAATTGAACTACCTGTTCTGTTCATGATATATGTGTATATGTAAACCAATACATGGATGAAAAGCATGTAGTGTTGAAATAACAATGCAAAGGCATCAATTACTTCCATACATTTGGTTTGATATGTCTGTTCTAATAAACAGATATATCAAACCAAATGTATAAGAATCCTCTCTTCCATCCTCCCACAGGCTACTAGGCCAGTCAAGCACATGTAATTTATCTTTTATAGAAACCTAATTAATGCTATGAGAGGACTGTTAATTTATGTATTCTCTAGTCTGGCCACTTTGTCTCATAAGATAAAAAAAAAACCTACTACCCCATATGGGACTGGCTAACTGACCTTCACTTGAAAAAACCCTTATAATAATGGATTCAAATCCCAACTGAGATGTGAAAAAAACAAGTCTTAGTCTTTCCAACCAAATAGCATCGTCTTTACTGAGGGAGATATGGAAACCCTTGCAGGTATAAATATAATTATATAATAAAATAACTAAACATATAAAAATTGTATTTATACTTGTAAGTGTTCCCATAGCTGTCTCAGTACAAAAGATAGCAAAAGTTTTATACTTTTGTACATGACTTATTTTTATAATCAATGGAGGAGGGGGGGGGGGGATAAAAGCCACTGAGAATAATGAATAGATGAAATCATTTACTTTTCCTGGCTGATACAATATAAATGTTGTATCAGCCCGGAAGTCAATTTTATGCATGTGCATTAATTTTGCACAGTAGATTCTATACCCTATGTCCAAATGGGGCAGTGAGGCTAGGAGATTTATTGTGGAATAAGAGCAGCACAAACCAAAGATCAACTGGCACAGCAAAATTATTCACTAATCTGTGAAGAAAGGTTGTTGGTAATCTTATACATTATGTTCAAAAGAATTGAGATGACAATGATAGTTTACTGATGTTCATCTTTGCCCTTCTTGGAATAAGCCAAAGAAAGGCGCTTCCACATTGCAAGGTATGTGTCAATATGAAAAACTGAACTATGACATAGGATGAACATTAATTCTGAAACACAAGCCTCCAATGGGACTTGTGGCAACCAAACTGTTCAGGATTCTATTGCTGTCTTACTAAAAAATGATAACAAGAGACATATAATGCACTGCTCCTGGTACAGCAATTTACTTTAGTCATTTGTGCAGAAGAATAATGCTAGAAGATAGCTTTATCTTTTGATAATATTATGATACTACTTGGATGTGAAAGAGGGGTGGAAACATGTTGCATCCAGTGGTCCTGATGAGGGAACAGAAGTATGGCTTAATTGATGCAGGAAGTGTTTTTTTTTATTTATTTATTTATTTATGGATTTGGAGAGATGTACAGTTAATCTCCAATATGGAATGGTGGCCTGCTTACCTGCCACCTTATTATTATTATTATTATTATTATACTTTTTTTAAAAAATAAAACCTGCATGGGAAAGGTTGCAAAACCTACAGTACATTAGCTCTGTGTGGGAAAGAGGGCAAGAAACAAGAAAGAATCTGTTGATGTGTTTCATGAAACAGCTAAATTTTTTCTTTCATTGTTACAAGGTGAGCATCATTCACTGTGTAGAATTATGGATACAAACTACTGTGTTGAAGCATTTACTTTACTTTAAATTAAAATAAAAGTAAGTGCTCTAATACAGTAGCTTGTCTCCATAATTCTACATAATGAATGGAAGGTGTAATTTCTGGGAAGGACAAAGTGAGGAAAGCAATTCCAAAGAACAGCAGTAGATGAAATGAAAAAGGAGGAAGAGAAGTTGGTTTGAAACTGAACAGTAAATGGATGTTGACTAGTAGCTACTCATGTTCTTGCAGTCTTGAAAGAAGAGAAATAATTCAGAAGAACATGTCTATGAAAATGCCTACAGAAGAGACATAAGGGAGAAAGAGAATATTATCAAAAGCATGGGAGGTGAAATCAAGAGAGAAAATAGGAGTGTGTTTTGGTACCAATGAGCTCACAAGGTTATGCTTAAGGAATGAAGAATAGTCAGATCGTTTTTTTTTTTGGGGGGGGGGGGGTGATCATGGCAATATTGAATCTTTGAATGATTGTGCACAGTTAAGTTCTAATTACTGTGCACTGAAGGGAAAAAAATGGATTGTACTGTCATCAGATTAACTATGGATAGGATATAAGTTAATGAGAAAAGGTTATATATAGGAAGAAGAAGAGTCGGTGAAGGCAGAGAATTGAGGAGAGAAAATCATGACACAGCAAATGACTAGAATGGAATCTGTCAGCTCAACTGCTACTACAGTGAGTACACTTCTGTGCAAGACTCAATCAAATGCTCTGAAATGTCAGGAGATACCACATCAGGTTTGCTTAACTTTTCCATGGCTTATGTCCAAAGATGGATGGCAATGGCTAGGAAACAGGCTGTAGTTCAAGAATGGCAAAATCCATGTTGCTAGTCACTAATGAGCTGGTGGACCCTCAGGTGGTCAAGAAACCAGGCTTTAATAACCTTCCACATGATTTTTCAGAGCAAAAGGGAGAGGCTGAATATAGCATTTCCAAGCTGCCTTTCCACATTTCAGACTTCTAAGTTTCTGTTTTGTTACCTTTTACCTCCAATATCGAAATGTTTTTAATAATTACCATATTCCTTCTGAACATTTTCTGAAATGGATATTTTCTTTTCATGTAATAATTCTTTCAATTTATTCTGGAGAGCCCGAATATCCCTATTTCAGTTCCCCCCCCCCCTTTCATCATCTCTGAACATGTGTTTATGGCTCCCACTCCATTTAACATCTCCAAAAAAAAATTTTTTTTACATATAGTATGAAGGAAATCATTAAATGGACATCATTTTCCATCTAACCTAACATAACCCATAGGTTGGATTGTGTGGAAAATAATTTTGGTGAGAACAAGCAAAAATATCCATTAAATGTTATTCTTGGCATATTTATGTGCTATATACGAACATGTATAGATAATAATCAACTTACATGGCACTGTGCGGAGATACAAATTATCTCTAACCGTTGTCTGTAGTTCGTAATCTGCTGTTCCTTTGGGAAACCTTGTATTAAGATATTGACGTAGATCTTTGCTCAAAAGACCTGAAAATATCAAACTTTATATAAAAAAACTTATATCAAACTTTATATAAAAATCTTATATACTTAATTAAAAAAGAGCCACACAGCTTCATTTTATTGGAAATTATGGATATTAAAGATCCAACATTATTTCAAAACTGAATGTATGTAGAAACTCTGAAAGTTTGACCAGAAAGCATATGAGAATACAATCCTTGGCATTGCCCAGGCATCTGTACATTCACCTTTTATTAGTGTACTTGATAATTGTTAATTATTATTAAGCACCAAAAACACAACTTATGAAAAACACACCTCTCTGGCATTGGATTGCTTTGGTGCTGAATCAGAATTTTTGCTCTCTTAAGGTTTCTGCCTGGTCTCTTGAGAGAATTAACCAGTTCACTGGCCTGACAGGCTAGTGAAATCCTTATCAAATGCACTAATGATAAGGATTATCATTAGTGCATTGGGAAGTGCTCGTTTCTTTTAAATAGTGCAAGCTAAGGCAACTCTGATGCCAAGGATTGTATTTTCATTGGCTTTCTGGTCAAAGTTTTATACACAATCGGTTTTGAAATAATGTTATATACTTACTTTTTGTTTTACTTTTAAGTTTGAGCATATGAAAATTTTATGATGTGTATTGTGCATTAGATGATTTACATAACATGAAGTTTGTCCAGGCCAAACAAAGATGCAGCCAACTATCATATTAAAGCAGCAGTCCCTAAATGTGTTGAAAGAACTTCGGTCACCATGTAAAAACATCACGATTTAAAAAAATATATATATATACATTTTTCACATGATTTCAGAACATTATTTTTCATTGTCTGAATTGAAAAGCTTTTCTACTAAGTTTTGTGGCAATGCATTAATGTTCTAACCTATAACAGGTTAGAACATTAATGCATATCAGTTTTATGATTAAAGCAATCTTTTCCCCAGGGTTTAAAAACATTTTCTTAACTACCTGGATTGAATACATTGCTATGTAAAGTGGGAAGAAAGCAAAGACACATAGCCTTAAAAAGCTTACTAACTTAAGAACAGACTGCTTGGATTCAATAAAACGACGGGTTATCTTCAAAAAAAAAAAAAAAAAGGAATGGGCAACCCACCAGCATATCATCATAACAATAAATGCATCAACTATGGCATAATATAATGCTTGTTTCTTAAATATTTTGGAAGACCTAATACTACTCTAAAATGAATCAACTGTGATAATTACAACAGCAATCTGTTTTATTTATTTTTTAACTTTTTCACAAATTAAGTTCTTTTTATTCAATGGATTAGAAATTACAACAGCCATCTGTTTTATTTATTTTTTAACTTTTTCACAAATTAAGTTCTTTGCATTCAATGGATTAAAAAAATGTGCATGTGTGTGGAAGGGACATCAAGCATTTTCTGGTATAAAAAACTTACAGAAGCTCCTATCATGTTTAGGTAGCACTTGAATTTAAAACTCAAAATACTTTTACTTATATACAGGGTTTGACAAATTATTCAAAATCCTTCTTGCCACAAAAAAAAATGTACTCACTTAAGACCCTTCCCAACCATTTTAATAATATATACATCAATGAGAGTTCTATAAAGTGATTAGTGGTGTTGTATCATGGTTTAGAGAACATTTCATTTGTGTGAGAATCATTTTGAGAAGGAGAAGTAAATAAATAATAGAAATAGGGGAAAACACAGTAAAAACAATACTTGTATTGATTTTTTGAAAAATATAAAGTGTTACATTAATTTTTGTTACCAGAATGACCCTTTATATTACATGTTCTTTGGTGTGTTTTTTTCTTAAAGTTAAAAAAATGTTTTGTTCAGAAACTTATTTTTTTATTGAATAAAAAAGAATATTCCATTTTGTCCAGTATGCAGCTACTTACCATCTAACAAAATCTACTTGACCATGAGCATATTTTTCAAGACCTGCTTTTTATGGTGGTAATAGTAGCAGTATATGAAAAGAGAGAGAGAGAGTGAGTGAGCAAGTGTGTGTGGTTATTAAAGTTGTCACCCACCCACCCACCCATGTGATTTTCATATACTACTACTACCACCACCACTTTATTTTACAAAAATAAAGTAATGCAGTAGTATACCATACACTTGTATTTCTAATTGATATTTGGCCTGTAACTGGACAGTGTAAAAGGCTTTCAGGTCAGTCAAAGACATAAAATGACAATTTTGGTTCACTCTACAACACTGGAACAGAAACACATTGGTAGTGAATTTAATAATTTATTCAATAAAGTAATAAAAAATGAGAACTGAAATTAAAAATTACAGCAGTGAACCGTTCTGGGCAGAATGGAGGGGGGGATAAGACAGGGATGCATCTTGTCCCCTCTTCTTTTTAATTGTTTTCTGGAATATGTCATAGATGAAGCTCTTCATGAATATGCCACTGGAATAGTAGTTGGCGGACTAAGAATAAATAAATTATGTTTTGCAGACGATATCGATCTTCTGGCAGAAAGTGAAGAAGAATTATAAGAGATAACCAGCCACATTTTTGGAACATTAAAAAAATATGGATTATACATAAACCTACAAAAAACAAAAACAACGATAACCTCAAAATCAGACATTAAATTCTTAAAGATACAAATTGGCAATAAACAAATTGAGAATGTAAACAAGTTCACTTATCTAGGAAGCATGTTGAGTCAAGATGGTCACTCAAAAACCGACATTAATTAACAAATTGCTAAGGCAACTGTGGCCCTACAGAAGTTAAAGACCATTGTGGGGAGATAACAGAATAGCAATCACAACCAGACTAAGACTAATTGACACCTTGGTGAATTCTATCCTCTTATATGGTTGTGAGGACTGAACTTTATTGAGGGAAGATGAGAGGAGACTCCTGTCTTTTGAAATGAAAACTTACAGAAGACTTTCGAGAATTCCCTATACCGCTCACGAAACCAACGAAAATTGGTTTCGTGAGCGGTATAGGGAATTCTGATTGATTTAATAGACGGGAGAAGAAGGAAAAATATTCTGACAGTCATCAGAAGACAGATGAAATGGTTCGGACATGTGGAGAGGGCTAATGGCATTCCAAAGCAAGCACTAGAAGGAATCGTTCCGGGATCAAGGGTTAGAGGCCGACCTCGATTAAAATGGATTGATAACATCAAAAAATGGACAAAGTCCTCCCTTTCTCAAATGACATCAAGAACAAGAGACTGAGATGATTGGAGGAAGCTAACAAATAATATCACCTACCAGCCATGAGTGACCCAATGGTTCATTTAGCACTACGGGAGAGAAGATTAAAAATTTAATAACTTGACTATCATTATGACATCACTCATAAAAAAATATGAAAATCTCAAAGAGCAGAAGACTGTAATAATCCAAAGAATAAGAAAAACATCAAAACCGAGTGTTATTTTCAAATATAACATGAAGTATATACAGCATCACAAAATAGTGAACCAAAAAAGCTTGATATATTAATCACTCAATTAATGCAGTTAATGTCTGGAGAAAACATGGTATTAAATAAAATTATACTAACTGAATATAATAATAATAATAATATTAAGAAAAACCTCCAGGGAGTTGGGAACTCATCAAGGGAGGCCATACTATTCTCACCAGCTGTCAGTACTATTAGCAATTTATTCCCATCACACACACCACTCTCTCTTCTTCTTTGGTGCATCAATCCGAAAATTGGTAAATATAGCAGCACATCACAACATCCTGTCTTGTGACTTCCTTTTTATCTCTTCATAACTCTTAGCACCAGTTAGCATCATTATGTTATTTATATATGAAATTCTTGGTCTGCCTCGTGGCCTCTTTCCTTCTACGGTCCCCTCCATTATTTCTGTAATCAGTCCCACATGCCTCAAACGGTGTCCAATTAGGCTTTTTCTTCTCTTATTGATGTGTTTCACTAATGACCGCTCTTCATGAACTATATTCAGAACTTCTTCATTACTTTTCTTTCCAACTAATTTTCATCATCTTTCTCCAGCACCAAATTTCAAATGCCTCCACTCTCAACTTCCAAGATTCCCTTGCATCCTTTCCCCACCCTGCAAAAATGAAAAATTTCATTTACTGACATTCTGTATAACCCTTTCAGAAATTTTTAACTCTCAATCATATTACCATCTTTTTTACTGTTTGCTGGTGTCTGCAGCCTACAAATTCCCAATCTGATTTCATAATCAGTATTTCACAATCCTAATATCATTTTTGACACTCTCCTTTATCCATGCTAATATTTATCCAATCACATATTCTCCAATTTATGCAAGTCTTCCATGCTGTATTCTGTCAAAAGCCTTAGCAAAATCCAAAAGTATCATGATGCATCTAATCCCCTTGTCTAACTCACCCTCTCCACTGTATCAGAATCACCATGGATACCAGAAGACCAGATTCATGAATCCAACTGAGGTATTATCAATGCTTTGTAAAGAGGCAAATTGACTTCCTTATCACTTTACTATCAAGGCTCGTTTCAGCATTGCAATTATTCTCTGAGTTGTATTTAGCAATAATTGCTATATGACCCATGAGCTTCAACTTCCTGTCTACTGAAACTCCAAAATCCTTAGCCTGATCAGTTTCTTTAGCATAATCCCACCTATATAATATAATACTGGATATCTAATCACACCAAAGTGCATGATTAGACATTTATTAATAATGAACTGACAGTCATTTCCACCCTATTCAAATCATTCTGCAAGTACAAGTAACCCTTGTACAACGCGGTACTTATACAATGTGGTTTCGATATAATGCGGTCTACGAATTGTAGTAACCCTTTTAACGCAGTACTTATACAACACGGTTTCGATAAAAACACAGTCTACAAATTGTAGAAACCCTTTATCTTTTCATATTTTTTTTCACCAAGTGAATCAAAAAATCAAACATCTGCCTGTAAAGCGCATGTAGTTATAAGTAGTGAATAAGTATAATAATAATAGTTATAAGTATACCCTTTAGCACGCATGTACGTCAATTGCTTACAGTATAAAGTGTTTATTGTTGAAAATTGTCTTCATTTTCTGCCAGGAAAGCACAATAAAAATCATAAGTGTGTTAATCTCAAGCTGAGCACTTTATTTTCTGGTGAGTTGCATACAATATGTAATGCTTTTTTATGTAATAATGGCCACTTAGAGGGCTTTTGTGATTTGGTAAAACTAAATTAGTGAATTAATTGATGGGGAAATAGATTTAAATGAGGAGAAACTACTACAATTAATAGATGACGTCAAGCCAGGGTAGAAAGTTCTGCCAAAGATTCTGATTGTGATGAATCCATTAAAGAATTCAGTTTAAAGAAATTAGCAGAAGGATTGAACTTGGCAAGGAAGTTCTTTTATGGATAATGATCTCTCAATGGAGAGTTCTGGAAAATTCATGAGACAATTGGATATTTGTTTAGCTCCATATTATGAACTTAATAAAAAAAATTGCAGCATAGTAGTAGTAAGCAAGGTCTTATTACTGACTTCTTGATAACTAAACTAGCCGAAGTATGCAATGAGAATTATATAAATGATGTTCAAGAGATTTCAAGTGATGAAGACGTCCGGCCACTCGTAAATAAAGAACATCTACGAAATGTTCATTTTGAAGAGAGTGATGACGATTAAAATATGCACTTTATTTTATTTTGCCTAAAACATTTATGCATTATGTGCAATGAAGTTAACGTACAATTTGTATTTTTATAAGTTTATATATATATGTATTTTGTTTCATAATTAATCTGTTTTTTCTTAACTTATATGAATTACCAGAATTACATAAAAATATTTTTTGTTGGATATGTCATTGTTGTTTATATAATTAAAAAAAAAAAAACGATTCGGGAACATAACCCTACTTTATCTGTGTGATCTGAGTTTCGCATAACGCGATTTATATAACGCGGCATTTCTGTGGAACCTAACATCCGCGTTATACAAGGGTTACCTGTATAGCATATCAGCAACACTCCTGATTACCCTACCTATCTTTGCATCATTAACAAATAGCTGGGTCACATGTCAAATACTTTCCAATGTCACTAATGTACAGACTGAATAACAATGGACCAAGAACTGATCCTTGAGGCACACCACTGATTATCATGAATCTTGCATATTTGCATCCTGTATATATGACTTTTGATATGTCAGTCAGCCATCCTGTTATCCATGCTAATATTTTATTCAATCACATATTCTCCAATTTATGCAAGTCTTCCATGCTGTATTCTGTCAAAAGCCTTAGCAAAATCCGAAAGTATCATGATGCATCTATTCCCCTTGTCTAACTCAGTGGTAACATTATTATAGAATGTGAGCAAGTTGCTAATACATGATCTTCCCTCAGTAAACTCATGCTGTTCATTGCAAAGTAGAAATTCTCTGTCAACACATTTCTGAATGCAAGCCCTAACCAACTTTTCCAAAATCTTTATGCCACTCCTGAGATGCTGATTGGTCGATAGTTGGATACATCTGTCTTTGCACCACCCTTGTGCAATGGAATTACCAAACATTCTTTCCACTCCTGTGGAATCTTCTCTGTTGTGAGACTCAAATTATATAGCCTGGTTAAAGGAATAGCCAGTTCAGCTGAACACTCTTTTAGCATCCGTGTTGATATCTCATCAGTTCCTATTGCAGAATGTTATTCAGTTTGTGCAACAGCTCTAGTACTTTTCACTCCATCCACAAGTTGCCTCACAGTGAAGAGGTAACAACGAGTTCAATGTTGCATATACCAGGTTGTTAGCTTTTAGCAAAATGGCTACTCATTAGTTGAACAATCACTTCTGCATCAGTCATCTGCACACCATATGCATTCAGTAGAATTATTTTTTCAAATTCATTCTTTCTATTACTTGCAGCATAACGACAGAATTCTTTTGGGTTGTCTTTAACTTACAGAGCCAGTTTCTTTTCATACTAAGCCTTAGCTTTCTGTACAACATTTGATTCTTTTAGCTTGCTGCTTATAATTATCATTAAGCGCCTCCCTAGCGCAATTGGAAGAATGATGGCACATTGCGCCCTTCGATTGAAATAGGCCTAAGTTCGATTCTCGTCACGACGGGAGGAATCTTTATCTGGACGATTTCAATCGAAGGTGAGTTAGCCGATCTCATACGGAGGTAGCAGGGTTTTTTCTACAGACAAATCGGCCCTTCAGAACACACGCAATTTACAGACAAAAAATACTAGTTGTGGTAGTGGTGGGCGGTAGATGCCGTTGATGGAGATGATTCGTAGGTTCGGTGTAGTAGTTGAGACAATTGTAGGTGTCCTCCCGCGATGAGTCTTCGGACTCCCTGGAGGTGTCAGGAATAATAATAATAATTACTGACCAGAATTACCATAATCCTTCCACATCATCTTTTTCTTACGAATCTCTTGCTTAATTATTACACGTCCATTTCACCTCTACTCTATTTATTCTTCGAACTGTAGGGACACGATCTGATATCGCATCATTTAAGTATTTTTTAAACACTTCCCATACCATAGTTGTTATCAGTTATAAGTATCAGTTGTTATATGACAATAATTAGGTTGTTTGAGAAAATGGATCCTAACATGGAAAGACTTGGCAAAGTAAAAGAATTCTAAAAGATGGAATTACTTGCTATTGAGAAATTTATGCAGAAAAGAAAAGGAAACTTGCTCACACTAAATTTGATATAGCATAGAAATATTTAAAGTCCAATGCTGCTATCACATCATCCTCTGAAGATGGGCCTAGACATCTCACAATCCATCTGATGCACCATCCTCAGAATGCCTCTTTTGCAATTCCTGAATTTTAAGAATTTGTTGCTGATTACCTAGCCTCCCTTGCTCCTGCTGATGAATTTTTCAATTATTTTTCAATAAGTCAGCAGCTTTAAAGAACTGCTTCTGCTCCATTTGATTATTTCCACTGGTAAATGAACATTAGCACTGTATACAATAATTTTATTTATAGTTTGTACATTGTGCTATTTCATTATAAACAAAGAGTAAAAGAGTAAAAATACAACAAAACAGACTACACATTTTAGCATTGAAACATGGAGCTAAAACTGTTAACATATTTGTTTTAATATTTTCTTGCTGATAACATATCTAATGGTTCATATAGTGATTTCTGACTTACAACCTTTTTGATTTAGAATGGAATTCCATTGTAAATCAGAGACTAACTGAATTATATATAAAATAATAGCTTTAACTGCAATCACCAGAAATAAAACTTTCAGCACCATCACATTAACAGAATGTCTCCAAAAGCAGGTTTAGTTCCCTCAGGAAGGTGAATGTTAAAAGCA
The DNA here is from genome assembly GCF_054136105.1 of Typopeltis vanoorti. NCBI lineage: Eukaryota > Metazoa > Arthropoda > Arachnida > Uropygi > Thelyphonidae > Typopeltis > Typopeltis vanoorti. Next base: position 85,280,484 of record NC_143553.1, read on the forward strand.
GCAGACAATTCTCAGTCTGTCAAATGATAAAATCTGTTTCAGCCAATAAGGAATGACACATCATCAACCTCATCAAAAATCACTCTTGTCAAATAGAAAGTTCATTACACGAGAGTTGTCAGCTAGGGGAAGAGCGGAGGCAGAAACAGTATATGAACAAGTGAATTTCTCAGATATTTAGCAATCAACATTTAACATAATATGTATCACACGTGAAATTAATGTTTAACTTTTCCAAAGGAAAAGAAGTTACTGAGCTACAGAGTAGGAGCTATATTTCAACAAAACTGTCCATGGTGTAATCAGATAGCTTCTCTACTCTCAGATCAAGAAACCATAAGTTTGATTCCCATTGTAGCAGTGATTTTTGCTACCTAGTTTTCCTATCCTGCTCTTCCTGGAAGCCCAAAATGGCTTGAAAAAGTACCAGTCTCTGGATCAAGAATAAGCATGCTGCTCTCAGTACAGAATGTGCAAGGTTAGCAATTGTTTTTATGTTATATTCTCACAAAGGAATAAAAAAGAGTATACTATGACAGAAAGAGTAAGGTGGAAAACAGCAATGATGCTTAAATGATCTGATGAGATCATTTGAAAATAAGAATATCATTCTCTATTCTGGGAGTAAAGAACATAAACAAAATGAGTATAAAGTAATGAATAATAAAATGAGGCAAAAAGTTCATAAGAATAGTAAAATATTATGATCTTACTCAACAGGATGACTAGGTGTTTCATGAAAAATATAAGGTGTAAGAAAATGAAAGTGACTGGTATGAAAAGGAAAAACTGAATATGAAAAGAAACTGCAAGAGCAAGTGTTAATCAAAATTCCAAAGTTCTATAATCATCACATGGTTAAAAAGAGTATAGAAAAACAATTTTTGTTGACGGGCTGCTATGGTGGGGGGGGAGGGAGCAGTAGGAGAAGAAAGTGAGAGCTATTTAATAAATACAATGCAAGAATATTAAACTGAAATATGGCATCAAGTAAGACTGTGAAGGAAAGTGTGCATGAGCTGAAAGTAAAACAATGTGAATGGTTGAAATATAAATTAATGTTAATTAAGGTAGTGAAGTTGGTCAGAGGTTATTATATATTTTAAGTTTAAGAAGAGGGTGATGTAAATGAACAGGCAAGTGCTTTAGGAAAATGAATTTTCCTATAGCACTAATCTATTTCTCATTTGTGTTTTCTATATAACAGTAATATCAAAGAGATATGAAGATAAATGACAGAAGTATCCAGAAAGGGCAGCCCATAGTGGTTCTTGATTTTTCAAAGGTATGGTTTAATTTTAGAAAACTAAGTGGTTGCAAAAATTATGCCAGTAAAAATGTCATGATTTCTTTCTAGTCAAAAATGTCTTGCAAGATCATCTTTTTCCTTTCCAGGCTTACAGGACAAGCGGCCTGTTCCAGACTCAATTCCATCTTTTTAATTCTTCTGCTGCATCGGGTAACTTATGGGTGCTAATTTAGAATTTATTTAGGTATCTGCTTCTATTCATTCTCAGTACGTGTTCTTTCCATTTTTCTCTATAACAAATAAGCGCATTTGTGTAGCAGGGAATGAGAAGTTAGCTGGAAAAGAGATCAATGCAGCTTGGAGGATTTTCAAAAACTATCTAGTAGATGCAATGTCTAAATATATTCCAAAGGTGAGAAGGTTAAAATAAGGCAGATGTGAAATGGATGAATAAAGAGATAAGCATGTGATACAGAGAAAAAGGGCATTATGGAGGAAGTATAGGAGAAGTGGAAATAACCAATTCCATGAGGATTACAAAGACCAGGAAAGGCTGGTCTTTGTAATCTTGGTTGGTGAGGGTAGCTAAAGTGAGGTATGAACAGCAGTTAGCTAATGAAGCCAAAAAGAATCCGAAGGAGTTCTTTCGATATGTAGCCAGCAAAAGAAAGAATGATTATGGAAGGGCAACACTGATTGGAGAAAATGGTATAAAGATAGCTGTTGCAGAAAGTGTGGTGGAGATATTTAATGAGCAGTTCATAAAGGTCTTTCAATCTTGTGAATGTGACTTCATGGAGAGATTGAGAGCAGTTGATGATGGGGAGGAGAGACTGAGTATAAGTGAGCAAGAGGTGTATGGGGAGTTGAGAAAACTAGATGTAAATAAGGCTGTGCAACTTGATAATATATCACCACATATTCTGAAGGAATGTGCCAGGGAGTTGACGTCGGCCTTGACATATTTTTTTAATACGAGTCTTGCACTGGGTCAAGTTCCTAAGGAGTGGAAGGAGGGCAAGATTTTAGTGATAGAACTCAAGCATCAAACTATAGGCCTATCTGTGTGTCAGGTGTTGTGGTTAAGTTATTGGAGAAGCTTGTGAGAACTAGGATCTAGAATTGGGTTGACAACAATGGTATTATCTTTAATGGACAGCATGGATTTGCTAAAGTGAGGTCATGTTTTAGTAATCTACTTATTTATTACAATAAGGTGACTGCCTTGGACAGAGGAGAAGGATACAGAGTAATATACTTAGATTTCACAAAGGCTTTTGATAGATTACTGCATGATAAGTTGATAGTCAAACTGGAGTGGATGGGGTTGGATATCAGATTGGTGCATTGGATTGGAAACTGGCTATCTGATAGGTATCAACAAGTTGTGTATATGGGGAGAGCAATATCCAGGAAAAGGAAAGTCACTAGTGGTGTGCCTCAGGAGGTCTGTTTTAGGACCATTACTATTTAACTTGTATATTAATGATATTTGTGAAGATTTGGTTGGAGATATTCAGTTGTTTGCAGATGATGCAAAGTTGGGATGAACCATGAAGAATAGAGATGTTGTGGCCTTACAAGAAGGCTTGAATAAATTGAGTGATTGGCATGGGAATGGAGATGTGAGTTCAATGTTGCAAAATGTAAGGTTTTAAAATTTGGAAAACAAAGATGGGATGCAGAATTCATGCTTGGTGAGAATATATTGTCAGAGGTGGAGAAAATAAGAGATCTGGGGGTGATAGTGGATAAGGATCTGAAATTTAGGGGACACATAGCCAAAATTGTGAAGGCAACACAAAGGCTTCTGGGAATGTTGCGGAGGACACTGACTTGTAAAAGTAGGGAGATTCTTGTTCCATTGTATAAGGCTTTGATTAGGCCATACACATGGACTATTGTGCCCAGATTTGGTCACCTGGTTTTCAGGAGGACGAAGAGATGTTGGAAAGGGTCCAGAGGCAACTGACTAAGGTAGTTTCTAACCTCTGGAATGTCAAGTATGAGGAAAGATTAAGAAGATGCAACTTGCAGAGTCCAGTGGACAGGAGGAAGAGGGGAGATATGACAGAGACCTACAAGTTAGTAAGAGGTTGTTATAGGATCAATGCTGGAGAGGTTCTACAGAAAATAGTGGGAGATCAGAGGTCATCCCTGGAAACTGTATAAAGAGGGTGTGAGTAGAAGAGTGAGCAGCAGGTTTTTTCATACAGAGTTGTGAATGATTGGAATGCCTTGCCTGAGAGTGTGGTGTTTGCAGAGAATTTGAGTGTGTTTAATGCACGGTATGATGAGCTGTGTGTATGATAAAAGGACCTCCCAAATGAGTCTTTGACTCCATGGGATCTTCGGTAATAATAATCATAAAATAACTTTCGTTTAGGGAGTTTGTAATTCCAAATTTATTTCTGACTTTGCTGCTTTTCATTTTATCCATTATTGTGACTCCTTCAGTTCTGCGCAGAAATTTCATTTCAGATAATTCAATTCTTCTTTCATCCGTTTTTTTTATTGTCCATATCTCACTGCCATAAAGTAAGGTAGATTTAGCTACCGTATTGGAGATTCTTATTTGTGTGTGTGTTTTTGTAGATAATTGGGTTTGAAAATTTTATTTATAATGCCTGTTACTTTTAAAAAGTTTGACAGCTTCAGTTCTATATCAGCTTCATTTTCATATGACATTGTGCATCCTAAATATTTGAATGTATTTATTTGCTCTATTATTTTGTTGTTTATTGCTATTTTCCTTCTTATTGGATTAGCACTTTTGAAGGCCATTTGTAAATTCCCTAGTTTTTTTCTTTTCACCATTAGCATTGGACTTTTTTTTTTCTCTGTTATTACATCAACCCACACATAAAAGGTTACAAAATGTTTAATACGATAAAGTGCTGTGAATGGCAAGAGGTTATTTAATACGATAAAGTGCTGTGAATGGCAAGAGGTTATATAGAATGAAGGAATCAAAAGATTTATTTCATAAATAGTTGTAGTCTTTGAGAGGACACTATGTGCGAAAGAGAGTGCGTGGCAAGAAGTTATATAAAATGAAGGAATCAAAAGATTTATTTCATAAATAGCTATAGTCTTTGAGATGACACCATGTGTGAAAGAGATGGGGGGGGGGGGTCTGAAAAAAAAAACCAGGGCAGACAGAAGGAAAGAAAAGAAGTGAAGTTGACTCTGAAGATTTGAAGCTGAAAGTAAATGGATGTTACTGCCCATCTTAGAAGAGGGTGAAGAAATGATGGTGGTCAATTCAGAAAAGCACTGTCCACTAAACTACTTATGGAAGAAGCAGCATGAAACAGAATGTCTACAAAAAAGCATTTGGAGTTAATCTGTAAGAGGCGTTACCAATTAATTGGACTGCTTTTATTTGAAGAGTAAACATTCTTATGGAGTTTTCTGGAACACTATTCCAAATGTGCCAGCAGTATTCTAAAGTTAAGTAGATTTCATATTTAAACAGTGGCAGAAACTGTACAAGTGAAAAAGAATATACTACCTATTCTTTTCTCACTTTTATTCTATAAAAACATCTCAGGCATAGCCTATGACAAGGTTATGGCTGAGCTATCAGTCTAAGAAAATAAAGTGGATTGTATATGAAGATCTGTATTATCAAAAATAAGGCGAAGTGAAGTGTGACCACATGGCAGTGATGTCCTATAAATTTTTTAACCTAACATGTTTTAGATTTAAAAAAAAAAAAAAAGAAAACATGTTGGGTTAAAAATGTAAAGCACCTCACTGCCATGTGGTCAAAGTTTTTTTCTTTTGTTTGTTTTTTGAACTGGAGGTTGTGGTCCTCAGGGAAAACTTAAGAAGGCCCAATTGAAAGCACAGAGACAGAAAGAATGATAATGGATGATGAGAAGTTGGTTCAGTATGTTTGGAGCTGGGACAGTGAATGAAATAATCAGTTGGTCATGAGTTTATAGGTTTGAGGCAAAGTGGAGGAATGGCATTAGTTTGGTAGAACAGCATCTATGAAAATACTCTGTAGATGAAGCATAAGGTGAAAACAGTATCTGTACAACAGTGATTGTAGTGAGTTTATGAGAGTTGGGCATCAATTTACCAGATCACCCTCTTGTGGACAGCATGAAGGCATTTTTGGTACACCATCCTATATGTAAGAACATTTTAAGAGAGGGCAGATTTGAGATAAATACTATGTTAAGACTATCTTGGCTGTTTTGGATTTAAGACCAAGGCATCATGCCAGTATATTATATCTGTTAATTGTGTACGTTCTGACAGTTGTCATTCTGGAAGATGAAAAACCCAAGTTCACAGGAGAGAAAATCCTGCCACTTCAATATACATGTGATAAGCAATGTCTCAAGTGGAAAAGGACACCTTGTTTTTCAGAGATGATGAAGTGATGCACTTATGCCAAGGAAGGCTCAAAATGTCAGTCAGTCAAAGAAAAAATCTTGCATGAACATCAGGGTATTATCAAAGGTGGAATGTGGCCTTTCTTGCATGAAATAAGACAGAATCATATTTTGGCACTGAAGGCAACAAGGATGTCTTCACCTCAATGAAATATTGTAAGGAGATCAGTGCTTAAGGCAAATTGATTGCAAGCGATCTCGTAGGTTGGAATACATAAGCATGCAATGTTTGTCAAATGAAAAGGATATGGATGATCTTAACTGTTGAAGGCTTTGAAAAACAGAAATGGGGGTGTGATGTCATCAACAAAGCTATGGGTAGGGTTTGAGGTCAAAGGTCATATTAATACAGGAGGAAGAGAGCGAGTAAAAGTGCAAAAGTTCTGAGGTATTCCAGCAATAGTGAGAAATTCAGAAGAACAAGATTGGCTTGTTCTTCTGAACAAGAGAAGAAATCATATTCTTGTTTAATCCTTTATCCAGTTTAAGCAAAGTTTGCATATGAAGTATCTTCGCTAAGCCAGCAAAGGTTGGTCGATTGGTAGAGCCTCTGCTACTAATGGCTCGCAAAAAGTTAAGCAGGTAAGAATCTGGAAAGAATCTTACAATTCTAAATACCGAAGTATAGCTTAGTGGCCAGCAGGCTTCATTGAAATTATTTTTTATTTAATCGTGTTTTAATGTTAAGTAGTTATTTTTTTCAAAATGGCCGGCAGGCCATGGCAAAGAGTTCTGCAGGCCATAGGTGGCCCGCAGGCTATGCGTTGAAGACCCCAGCTTTAAAAGTTTAGTAAAATTAGGCATATATCCCCTCTTTAGAAATGAATTTTCCTAAAAGGCAAAGACAATTGGGGAGAAGTTATAATATTTCATTCAAGCATAAAAAATTATAAAGGTATTTATTTTTTTAACATGTGCATTATCAGTGCTATTTTTTTAGAATGTACACCATACTGGCATATTACTTAACAATGATGTGTATGTAGTATGTGGATGCTGTATTGTTTTAATTTTCTTTTAAACTTATCTTGCTAGTGAAGAATGAGTACCAGTACCTACTGTTTGACAAAAAAAAAATAAATAAATAAATAAGTGCTGCTTATAATAAACTATAAACATGAAACAATTTTATTTATTCAATACATTTTATAAAATTTAAACTTTCAATAATAAAAAAAAGTTTAATGAAACAAATGAAATCTGTCGGGAAAACATTACTTAAGTGAAATCCAGTTCTACATTTGTTATTTTTAGCCATAAATGGAGCTCCATGTGAAGAAGAAGACAACTCATTATATAAACACCATTAAACATTTATGGTTGCATGCACAGATGGTGAAACAGGCTAGTTGGTGCATGTGCGTTATCTATACATCAAAAGGAGGGATGAAAATGTTGGAGGTGCGCGTTATACATTAGGTGCACATTATCTATCGAAAAATACAGTATATATTAGGTTTTATCCTTTATCCAAGTGTAAGCAAACAAAGTTTGTATCTGAAGTACTTTCAGGACTGGGGCAACTCATGGTAAAGGTGGTATAAGTTCTCATCTCCAAGGCACATCTCCTTGCAGACACATATAATGCAATGCATTAAGGGAAGGGCCACTACTTAGACTGGTTTCGACCTTTATTGAGGTCTCATCGGTGGGAGCCAGACCCAGAGGTGGTGATACCGAGGTGAAAGTAATGGAGAAGTCATATTTACCTATACGAGTTGCCAAAGTTGAAAGTACTTCAGGCACAAACTTTGTTTGCTTACACCAATATATAATTAGTAGCATAGCCAAGTGTAAAAACTTCCATAAACTTATCTCTAATCCAGAGAATTTTAATAATAGGGTGTGATACCCTTTGGCAATTCGTATAGGTAAATATGACTTCTCAATTACTTCCACCTTGGTATCACCACCTCAGGGTCAAGCTCCCATTGATGAGACATCAATAAAGTTCGAAACCAGTCTGAGTAGAGCCCTTCCCTTAATGCATAGCATTATTTGCAGACATTACATGTCTGCAAGTAGATGTGCTTTGCATTATGGGAGATACTAACGCAAGTATTGAGAACTTATACTACCTTTACCATGAGTTGAACCAGTCCTGAAAGTGCTTCAGGCGCAAACTTTGTTTGCTTACACTTGGATAAAGGATAAAACCCAATTCTAAGATCATATTTAGCTCGACTTTTCTGAATTAACTTTGGTTTTATCTGGAGTCTCTAGAGAGTTCCTTGACAGGACATTCACTCCTTTTCAATTACAATTTATATTGTTTCTAGAAAAATCTAACTGACTGCGATATATTTTACCATAGTTGTAATTTGTGCTCTGAAGATGCTCATGACTAATCTAGCAAATTGTGAAGTACTGTTATGCAAATGCAAAAATTATCAAAGAAGAATTCGAATCAGGAAGAAATTATAACAACGAACATCAGCAATTGTTGTTCATTATTATAAGAACCTTACAGAATTAAGGAAAGTTGACTGGTTGGTTTGTTTTGGATTTCAGATGAAACAAATGGCTATAGGGTCAGTATATTATGTCTGTAAATTGCATCTTCTTCTACCCAGTTTGCCTGTTTTATAGAATGAAAACCCTGCTTCTATATGAAACAGAATTAAGAGAAGATTCTATATTTGTTGTAGATCAAATAATCGAATATAACAAACCAATATTTACTTCACTGACTAAGAGAAGGTTTTCACTGGAATCAGATTATGGAAATGATCAAAAATATATACATTATGAAAAACATGAATGTGTAATAAAAGATCAAAAATAAAAATACACAGAAAAACCCTATATGGAAAGAGATTCTTTGTACTGAAGTCCATTTATAGTTAACTTAATTATGGATGAAATAACATAATTTAAGAAAAAAAATTAAATGGAATAAAAATAATAAATTACATTTATTGGGGAGGCAGATATAGTATTACCTGCAGGAATTACTACATCATAGATCTGTTGGTTCTTTAGCACATTTCCTCAAGAATGTGGCAAAATTTCATCCAGTCCCACTTGCTGACATCTAGAGTACTTAGTCATGTAAATACATTCACTAAGCCTTCAACCCTCTCCATCCCTGCCAGAATGAAATACTCTAATAAAGTATTCATTAAACACCTCTACTATATCATTCACCTTACACGTTAAATAACCTGTCCCCCCATCAAGACCATTAACTCACATATTCATTCCTTCTCTTGCTGGCTAAATATAGCAAAAAAAGTATTTATGATTGACCCTTAAAGGCAGTGCTAGTCTCCTTTCAGATTCTCATTTTTCTCTCTTACTATAACAGTCATCTTTCTTCCTTGCACTTTACATTCCTCAAGCAACTCTGTTCATCACATCTTTTTCACCTGGAATTCTTTTTTTTTTTTCTTTTTCTTTTCTTTTCTTTTTTTTTTTTTTTGATATCAGTAGTCATCCATTTTATCCAATTTTTTTAATTTTTTTTCACTCATGGTTTATGCTTTGCCAATACTGTTAACAAATTATCTTTAATTAGCTTCCATGCACCTGACTTTTTTACCTCCCAATTCTTCCATCCATGGAATTACCCCAAGTTGGTTTCTAAGACTAATAAAATCACCGGCCTTGCAATTCCACATCAGTTCCTTCCTCTTTAAAACATTTGCATGCCTATGCACCTCCCAGGTAAATACCAAATGGTCACTTTTACCAAGCAGAAGCAAGTACGACATTCTCACAATCAAGCCAAAACGAAATCTGAAGCTCTTGATTATCACATTCCCTCCAAAACATGTGCTGTCTAAGACATCTGTCACTCAAGATTTCCAAAAACTGAGTTTTCTTATTACCATAGGCTACTTTCACTATCCGATTTGGATTACATTGGAGATAGCAGGGTTTTTCATCCCACATACAGACAAATTGGATATGAAAACACATGAAATTCACAGACAAAATATTGGAATTGCTGGTGATGGATAATAGATGGTGGTAGTGTAGTTGTGTGTATTTGGAGAATTAAGTAATAGGAGAGACGGTGAGATGTGTGTAGCAGAATAGAGTACCCTCCTGCAATGAGTCCTTGGAGGCATCATGTAATAATGATAATAATCTATACGCCATAATTGAAACCATGCTTAATATCACTCACATTCCACTCACCAAGCCAATTTTGCCTGAACTTTTCCTGTTCACTCTTTCCCCCCCTCTATATTCCCTGGCCTACAGCAACATCCAACTATTTATCTGGTCTGTCTACCTCCAATTCACACTATATACTGTCAAAGCCATGCATATTATATCCCTTCTGGCTCTATCCTAAGAGGAGTGCATCTAATCAGCTATTATAAGCAACACTCTGCTGCTCTTATTTTTAAAATAATTACTAATAAAAACAACACAAAAATGTAAAATAACTTAAAATAAAATAAAAAACACTACTAAAACAAATTAGTTGTGTACAACCCTATTGTGTACTTCTTCAGATTGAGACAAAATGCAAATTATAAAGAGTTTTCTGAACTACAAACTGTCATTTTTTAATTTATTCACATGACGGATGTTGAACATGGGAACAAGATATCATAGAACACAGTTCATTGTTACAAATGAACATTGGCTGCGTGTTAAATGAATTAAAAAATTACAACTTGCAATTCAGAAATCTCTTTATAAACACCTCTTTACATTTGTGTTTTGTCTCAATCTGAAGAAGTATATAATAGGACTGTACAAAACTAGCCATTTATTTTATTAAAGCGATTTACTTTTTTTATGTAGTTTCTGCCAGTGATTATTTCAAAAATATGGATACAACAAGCTATGGGAATTTCAACTCACTCTACCAACCACCCTGTTTCTCTCCCTAACCTGTCAGAAAATAGTATATTCTATCTTCTTATCAGAGGATCATCTAATGTTAGTTACACACGATCATCTAATCATGTGTAACTAATACCAATAATCTTAGAAGAGATTGAATTAATAAGCACCACTAACTCATTCCCTTCATTCCTAATGTTTCTGGAATTTGCATATAGAAAACTGTGTGCATTTCCCAGTCCTCTCTATGTATAGAGTTCATCATAAGTGAAAAATACTATCTGAAACAGAAAAAGGATGTCATGCACTTTGGAGACTGAGGAAGCAACAGATTTAATGTACTGTTGCTCCAGAAAGGCCAGAGGTATGTCAGTCCTAAAGAGAAAGGGAGGGGAGAGAGAAATCTGATCTTGTCTAGTGATGTATGTAATATAAAAAGTAAAGAGAATGAAATGAAATCCCTTATGAATGGGGGAGAAAAAAGCAGGACTGCATTTTGGTAGCATTGAAGGCAACTAGATTAGGTTACCTTCAGCAGCACTGAAAAAAAACACAGATAGTCTGTGTTTAAGGAACTAGTTGTCTTAAGCTTGAGGAACTCACATTGTTGTTTTTTGCTCTGGCTCTCTGAACATTCATTTGATCAAAATTTAACTGTGAGTCTGTATAAGCTGCTTATTTATTGCACTTGTTTTGGCACTGCACAATGCAATGTCAGAGAAGGAAGTGAGTGCACTTTCCTTCCCTGACAACGAATGGACTTCCTACAATGAGTTTGATTCCAGAGGCTTGGAAATGCTACTAATACAAATTTAATTAAAACATTTTTATTAACATAATGAGCTAACTATACAATCCTACTGGATGAATACATTCTATTATGCATTAGAAATATCAATTAATAATGCAAAATTCACATTTAATTTCTTGGATTTCTAATGAATTACATAAGGACCAGACAGGAATTTGAATATTAGAGAAGACAAATTTCAAAATGTTACACATCAACTATTTACTGAATTAAAATTCTAAAACGTGAATAAGGCATGATATTAAAGAAATTGCAAAACTGATACTACAAGGCGTTCTCAGGACGTTATTAACTTCCTTATTTCGAACTGTTTGGATTACAGGATTTCAGTTAAAGAAAATTTTAACCTAAGTTGTCAACGTCAATTATGTGTCTTTAAAAGGGGCCTTTACGAGCGAGGGATATTTGGGAGGAGGATATGTCATGCGATTACATTACAAATCATCCCCAACCACAAAACAAAATAATAATTCCCAAACACGGCAGATCTCAGGTGGCTACGTTTCGCACATACACAGGGTATGCGTGCGTGTGTGTATATACTGTGTATTATATATATATATATATATATATAATGTTTAGGGTTAGTCTAATCAAGGTTACTTATGAAACAAATGAGATTTAATTTTAATATAATGCACATATTACAGATCCTACCTCATTCAGGTAAAATACTGTTATTTTTGTATGAAGCATAGAAGGTAATGTAAAAACAAAGCGACAACTTGGCTCCAACAATAACAACGCTAACACACACACTGCTTCAATCTCGTGCACGCTACAACCTCTGCTTGTAGCTACGGGCCACAAGGGTCATGGTTATACTCAGTAGGCTACTGTGACGTTGCTTCCTCCCAAAACAACAGTCCAGACCGCCAGGCTCCTGCATTGCCGGGAACTGTAGATCCTGGGGCAAACAGTAATACCTCGGGGATGCTCTAACACCCAAAAGCATATCATAATTTATACCAGGAAATGAAAATACATTGTAGTTATCTACGAGTTCTTCTTCTCCCTTCTAATATATATTCGAATTACAGAAACGATTGCCTTCAGATAGATACACGTTGGTTCAGAATTATAATAAAATTTGTTTCACACTATATCAATATCTATAAATGACACTTCAAACAGCGCACCAAGGAATTTATTAATTTTTGCCTTCATCATTCATTACAGCATCATACACATTTGGTGTATGATGGCTTTAAAATTAATTTCTAGTAATAATGTATCCTTGTCAAAGAAATACGTGCAGCTGGTATTCGCACACGTCAACGTTAAGTGGAATAATAATAATAATTACATTAACTCTCCTGGAGCAAGATGGAAATAGAATAAAGAAAATCTTTTCTCAAAAATTTGGCCTCCTGATGTGTAAAGTATTGTTACTCTACAGAGACCTAGAAATAACCTGAATTCTAGGATATTGTTATCTTCATTTTAAAATAATTTTAAAATGCCATTATTGTGTTTGTGTTAAATAACTGTAATATTTATTGCCAATTTCGTGGCGGCAATAGCTCTCTTGGAGTCAAAGACTCATGGAGGGATAGAGGTTTATACTATTATTCAATTCTATATTATATATGGATTATACAAATTAATACAAATGTTCACAGGGTCTTCTACAGACTGATCACAGAAGTTCTACTCCATCTGCAACCAAAACCAGATTTTAAGGTTGTTGTGGCACACATCCCTAAGTTATGGCTTGTCTAACTTATGTGTAAATCTGGCTCTGCCTACAACATACCTATCATATTAGGCCTTAGACTTATTCACACTCGTAGGATCTACAACATATTCAGAAAATGCATTCATCTCACTCTCCATTTCTCATCTGATTATTCACCACTTATTTTCTTGTTCCTTCTTTCTGTTCCATCATCTAAAAAAATCTCTCATATCCATTCAGTAAATATCTCTCAATGGCTCAAATATCTCAATAATACCATCCCTTTATCTTCCACTTGCAAAACTCTGTGGATTACATGTCTTCAATCTATCCTCAAAGTTAACATTCTGCAGTCCTGAAAGTTTCTTCATCTCCTCCAAATCCCACTGGCCAGATTCAAACATAGCCCAGATGTAGAATTATCAGGACATTATGCATTAGGACCACTACCATTTTATCCCTAGTGATTAATGTTCTTCTTAATATTGCAGAAGTCATCTTCACAACCTTTGAAACACTCCTTGAATTTGAAATTTCAATCCATTATCACCCCAAAGATATTGTGCTTATTTTTATTAAAAACAAAACAGAAATGTTATATATTAATGATATTAGTGAAATTATGCCAGCCTGGTTGGCTGATGGTTAGCATGTCTGCTCTTCAGCCAAGAGGGTTCAAATCCTGCTGTGGGCATGGATGTTTGTGATTATCCTACAAACTTTGTGTGGACAGGGAATCTGCAACCCTACCACTTATTCTAGCAGAAGACATCATTGCCAAAACCGTGTACGTATGGCAGTGACCATATGGCATCTACAGACGTCAAATGTGATTTTTTTTTTTTAATTTAGTGAAACTATGGGTAAATTATATTAATAAAACACGAAATATTAAAAAATAATAAAGTAAAAATATTAAAAAATTTAATAAACATTTTACAGTTACTCCCTAAAAATATCATCCCTTCCTACACACCACCAAGCTGGAAAAGTAAGGAAAAATGCAATGGAAAGTTTTGGATAAACATGTATTTCAACTCTTATCCATAATTATTAGATTTTCCCTATCAGGAGAAATTCCCAACTAGATCCATAGGAGGTAGGTGATTCTCATCACCTAATGAAATACCACCACTACCCTGCTTACTAGAAGCACCCCCCCCCCCCAAAGTGGCTACTGCCACATTTAGTCTTCATAGTATGGTCTCTGGTTTCTGATCCCATATCTCTTCATGCACTCAGAGCAGGTAACATACAACACTATTTATTTAGGGAGCCAATATATCTTCAATTTGAGGTTACAGCAGGTTGAGGTTATTATTATTATTATTCCTGACACCTCCAAGCAGTCCGGAGACTCATCGCGGGAGAACACCTACAACTGTCTCAACCACTACACCGAACCTCTACTACGAATCATCTCCATCAACGCTATCTACTGCCCACTTCCACCACAACTAGTATTTTTTGTCTGTAAATTGCATGTGTTCTGAAGAGCCGATTTGTTTGTATGCGGGATGAAAAACCCTGCTACCTCCATATCAGATCGGCTAACTCACCTTTGATTGAAAATCGTCCAGATAAAGATTCCTCCCATCGCGACGAGAATCAAACTTAGGCCTATTCCAATCGAAGGGCGCAATGTATCGTCGTTCTTCCAATTGCGCTATGGAGGCGCTTAAAAGAAAATGTATGGATAGCGTAATATTGAATATAGGTTTACAGGTTTATATAGGTAATATAGGTTTACAGGCCATCAGCCAGAAAATAATCCTGATGCCACTTACCCTGCGTTTCTGGAGGGGATCTGAGTATAGCAGTGTACAGGGGATATTACTGTCAAGGATATATATGGATATTGACTTGGCACTCCCTGTGTGGGAGCCAAGTTCATCAGGTTTTTGTCCTCACAATGCACACATCTAAGTTTTTGACTTAGATGTGTGTATTTTGTATGGGTTGGATTTGTGCAAATAGAAAGATAAAAACAGAAAAAATGAATATATATATATATATATATATACTAAAACTAGATACTAAAAATCACAAATTTAAGTTCAGATTGTCTCTAATCCATTGGACTGCATCCGGGGTAGCCTGGAACAGGTCCATCAATGTGCACTTAAAACTCTGCAGTGGACAGTCCTGGATAATATGACTGATGGTCTGTTGATCAGCACCACAGTCACATGTCAGTGATTGATGCAAGCCCCCACTTGTACATCATGGTAGCACATCTGGCATGGCCTGTCCTGAGGCGGTTGAGTGTGCTCCACTGTCATCTAGGCAGGTCAAAGCCAGGGGCCTTTGTTGTGGAATCTGTAATGAGGTGTCCATTTTTTATTGTTGAAGTAAGCCAGCGATTCTTCCATTCAGTTTCAGGAGAATATATATCTGGTTGCTGAGTTTTCCAGATCGGGTTGCGGGACTTTAAGCGAATAGGTGGTAGATTTTGGAGGCCCTCATGGATGAATAAGGTGTTATTTCCCATACATTTTATCCACTCTCTGTTAGCGGCAGCTTTCCTCCTTATGCCTGGTGGTATGATGTTAGAGAGTGTTGGTAGCCATTCAACAGGTGTAGACTTTATGCAAACCGTGATAATTCTCATGGTATTGTTAAGTTACACATCAACATGGTGACTCGAATACCACACAGGAACACAGCATTCTGCACAAGAGTACACTAGGGCATGGGTAGCAGATTTTAAAGTGTGCCCCCCCCCCCCCCAGCCCGAACACACAAGCTTCCTGATGATATTATTCCTGGTTTTTAGCTTTTGGCAGATATTTTCAAGGTGTTTTCTGAAGGTTAAAGAGTGACTTAAGGTGACTCCGAGATATTTTAGGTTGGGGTTGTGCTTCAAAGTTTCTCCTTTGAACTTATGAATGAGATCTTCAGCTGTTTATCAGCTTGATGATTGTTCAAGTGAAATGTGCAAACATCAGTTTTAGAGGGATTTGGGCAGAGACGCCATTTGGTGTAATAGTCGTACAGAACTTCACGGTCAGAACCGAGCACAATATCAGCCTCTTTCGGGTGTTTAGTCTGAGTTGCCAATGCCAGATTGTCTGCGTATGCGAACTTTCGGGATGAGGTTTGTGGCATGTCACTAATGTATAAATTAAAGAGGAACGGAGCTAGCACAGAGCCCTGTGGTAGTCCATTTTTTAGTACTTTAAAGGGACTATTTTTACCATTAAGTTGTACCTTGAATTTACGCGTTGATGTCATGCGCTTTAGGATGTTAATCATCTTTGGGTCTTGTACTACAGTTGCAAATTTCTGAATGAGTCCATTCACCCAAACTGTGTCGTATGCAGCGGACAGATCTATGAATGCTACTGAGGTTTTAAGACCTTTTTGAAAGCCAGCTTCTATATGCATAGTGACGGCAAGTACTTGATTGCAGCAACTGTGAGAGTCTCTGAATCTGGCTTGTTCAGTTGGTACTATAGCATTAATCAATGATAAATTCAATTATAGAGTAATCATTCAAAACGTTTATAGGGAATACTCAGTAAAGATACTGGTCTATAGTTTGCTGCATCAGTGGACTCTTTTCCAGGTTTTAGGATGGCTATAACTTTGATCCTCAGCAATTCCTTTGGAATGTTCCCACTTTCTAGAATTTTACAGAAAAACTGCAAAAGCCACTTACGAGCATTACTTCTAAGATTTTTAATAAACTCAGAGTATATACCATCCAGTTCTGCTGCTTTGTTATTTTTCAGTGATTTAATTGCTTGAATCAGTTCGTTTTCAGTGAATAGAACTGAGAGGTGGTTATTTTGTTTGACACTTCTATAAACATGGATATATTTGGTCCTAATTTCTTTAGAACAGGATGCACTAATCTTTACGTTGTTAGATGTTTGCTGGATTCTAGTTGCTATGTCTTTAGGAGTGATCTCCTTGACTTCTTTCTGCTTAGAAACTGATGCAGTTCCGAGTTTTTGTAGTTAAGGCCTGTAGTTTCGTAGTTGTTCATTAAGCATTTCTAAAATTCTTTTTCCAATTTCAGGATCTGGATCTTTTTCATATTTTTTGAATAGTTCCTCAGTTTTAGGAGTCCAGCATGGGGGTGTACTGTTTCTGAAAACCTCTCGGTATACATCGTTTTGCAGCACCTATCAGTACTCTTACAAAGCATTTGTAATTTTCAACTTCAGGTCGGACCCAATAGATGTTAGATTCAATTTGTTTAGAGTACTGTTCCCAGTTAGCTTTGCAAAAATTCCATCTTGGTCTTTCCACAGATTGTATAATCGGGATTTGTGTTCCTATAGTGACTATAACAGGTCTATGTTGAGATCCTGGAAAGTTTTCAAGAACTTTCCTATCAGTGGAAGGATTATCCTTGGCGTTACAAGTGGTAAAGCAGAGGTTAGGGGTTGAGTCTCTCTTCCATCTACCTGATTTAAAAGTTCCAAAGTCTTTTGCATCAAAACCCAGTGATAGCCCAAGACTTTCAGCCCATTCCATCAGTCTAGTACTGTTGATATAATTTCTACAATAGTCACAGGAGTAATGTGGTTAAAATCTCCTATGTAAACTGCTGGATGTTGGTGAGCAGGAAGAGCTGGGATAGACCAAGTTTGTTTTGTTGGTTTATAAACTGACACTATGGTTGTGCCAGCTACCTTTGCTGTGATCAATGTTATTATGATTACCATAATAACAGTAGTGAAATGATAAGCTGATATTTAAGTTGCAGAACATGGGTCTGGATGTCAGGTTGGTCAACTGGATTCAAGATTGGCTGTCTGATAGGTATCAGAGAGTTGTGTATGGCAGGGCAATTTCAAGGAGGCAGAGGGTTACAAGTGGGGTCCTCTCACAGGGCTCAGTACTGGGAACTATACTGTTTAACCTTTATATCAATGACATTGTCAGTGGATTGCAAGGGGATAGTCAGATTGTTTGCAGATGATGTGAAGCTGGGAAGGGTTATTAGTAATAGTGCAGATGTGGTAACCCTGCAAGAGGATTTGAATAAGCTAGACAGAGGGGTAAATGAATGGGGATGTCGGTTTAATGCAGCAAAATGTAATGTCTTGAGGTTTGGGACACATCGATGGGATGCTGCATACTCTATTGGAGGAGCTATACTGGAGGAAGTAGGGGAGACAAGAGATCTGGAGTTGATGATTGATAGAAACCTGAAATTTAGGGGACATATTGCAAAGGTGATGAAGGTAACACAGAGGATTGCTGCTATAATGAGAAGGACAATGACCAGCAGAGATAAAAGAGTTATCATTCCATTGTATAAGACTCTGATCAGACCACACTTAGACTATTGTTCACAGATTTGGCCACCAAGATTTGAAGGGGATAAATTAACTATGGAATGGGTACAAAAGCGGATAACAAAGATGGTTTCAGGACTGTACAATGTTAGTTATGAGGATCGGCTGAGGGAATGTAGACTGCAGAGTTTGGTGGATAGAAGAAGGAGAGGTGATATGATTGAGACTTTTAAGCTGTTGAGAGGTGGTTGCAGGGCTGACACTGGGGAGTTCTTTCGCTTAGTTGAACAGCATGAAGGAGTGATGACAAGGGGTCATTCCTGGAAGTTACGAAAGGAATCTGTGAGCAAGAGGGTGAGGAGTGGTTTCTTTGCATGGAGGGTGGTTGACCATGGAATGCATTGCCTGTTAGAGTGGAGAGAGTGAGAATGGTCAATGAGTTTAAGGAGTGGTATGATAGACTTTTGTGTTTCCTAAGAGGGAACTCCCATGATGAGTCTTGATAGACTGTGTTTCCTAGGAAGGACCTCCTGCAAAGAGTCTTTTGACTCCATGGAGACCTGAATAATAATAATAATAAATACACTAACAAAAAAGTTGAAAACATACATATGGAGCATTGCGTTATATGGTTGTGAGGCCTGGACTCTAACAAAACAAGACATGAAAAAGTTGGAGGCATTTGAACTTTGGTGCTGGAGAAAGATGATGAAAATTAGTTGGACAGAAAAGAAAAGTAATGAAGAGGTTCTGAATATAGTTCATGAAGAGCGGTCATTAATGAAACACATCAATATGAGAAGAAAAAGCCTAATTGGACACCATTTGAGGCATGGGGGACTGATTACAGAAATAATGGGGGGGGGGGGGAACTGTAGAAGGAAAGAGGCCACAGGCAGACCAAGAATTTCATATATAAATAACATAATGATGCTAACTGGCACTAAAAGTTATGAAGAGATAAAAAGGAAAAGTCACAAGATAGGATGTTGTGATGTGCTGTTATATTTACCAATTTTTGAATTGACACCAAAGAAGAAGAGAACAAAAAAGTGAGTGATATTATGGATCATAAAAAATCTCCTGAAAAAAATAATAAAAATCATAAAAATGCAACAAAAAAACATAAGAAAACCAAAATACAACAATAAAGAAAAAGGAAAAAAGAAAAATGAAAAAAATCTACAGAAAAAAATACACTTTTTCACTTTCCTAATATTTGTTGCCTCAAGTCAAAAGTAAATTATGTGCATGATTAAATACATGATCTGCTATTTCTCACAGAACTTCAACTAACAACCTTAACAACTATCTACCACACCAAATGAACTGCATTCCTTCCATATGAATGGCAATGCAAGTACATAAGTCAGATCTGACAATTCATGACAGATATTATTGAACTTAGAAAAACCTATTTATAATAAACTATGGCTCAAAAATTTCTTTCTACACTTTGTTGATTTAATTTGTGACTTTATTGCTCTTGTTAACTCTGATAGCCACTGTCTTCTCTCTGATTATTTATTATTATTATATGGGTATCTCCATGGAGTCAGAAGACTCATCACAGGAGACCTACACTAACTTGTGTACACACAATACCTATCATATCTCGCTTTAAACTCATTCACTTTCAGGGAACTGACAACTAATTTTGGCAATCCATTCCACTCATTCACCACTCTCCAAGCAAAAAAAATCTAGTCCAAATACCTTTACTAACCACACTCTTACACAACTTCCAGAATTGACCCCTAGTTCTCTCTCATATATTGAAATTTTCCTTTGTGTCAATCTTATAGAGCCCCTTTATCAATTTCCTGCAGTCCAGTCCATCAAAGTAATATTCAGTATGTAGTATTTTCAACCTGAAGTGCATAACCTTACATTTTGCACTTGACACAATTGACAACCATTATCCTTCACCCACAATGCCAATTTATTTAAATCATCCTCCAGAATGATTTAAATAAATCATTCTGGAGGATATCAACATCACCTTCATCAACTATTACCCTCTCATCAAGGTAATAGTTGATGAAGTCCCTAATATAGATGTTCCATAACCTAATTAACCAAATGACAAGATCATCTTTCCTTCTCTAACTTCATAGATCAGGCCAGAAGAGATGCCGAAATATCTGCAGCTCGTGATCTAACATAAATGTCCATGAACCAACTAAAATACTAGATAATCCTCATCAATCTCTCACTCAATACTCCTAGACCTTTTCTTAATTAGCTCTCCCTCCAAATATGCAGAATATATTAGGTTTCCTCTTGGTGATTCCAACCATAATCTTTTCCATAATTTCCTTTACCATAGAACCTCAATCCTGTGTTGGTACTTCAAATGGTACCGACTAGGCCTCCACAATTTCTATGCTTCTTTCCATGGTCTCATTAATATTTCCACTCTCTTGATACAAACACTTGCTCTGGCAGAATAACCTTGGTGGAATGAGGACTTTCATTTGTTACTGTAATAAAGGCCCTCATTCTTCCATTCCAAATGAAACTCCCAACCACTATCCAAGCCCAGGTTCTATAAAAGGTGTACTAAAGCAGTCCATGATAAAACTTCAGCACATCTTTAAATGGCTCAATTCAAAAACCATTTCAACTCATATATATATATATATATATTAAAAAAAGAAAAAAGAAAAGCATCCAAATCAGAGTAAGAAAGAACCAAAAGGGATGCCAAAGAGAAAACGTACTTCCTACTCAAATGGCAGTTGAGCCATTTGGTTTCCATACTAAGGCTATTAAATAGAACTTTTGCCCTTTTATACTTCCATCCGCCCTCACATCCAGATAACACCAAGGTAAAATCACTCAAAGATAAGGATGACCTATTGGCACTGGCTCATCCTCCAACTGTTGTATAGGCAAGCGTTCTTCAACCTTTTTACACCTGCGGACAGGGGAAAATAGGAGAAATATTTCGCGGACCAGCTGACGGCTAAGACAGAAACATAAACCAATGTAAATAGTATTTTATTTATTAAATCCAATGTTATAAAATTATAATTTTTAGCTAGTGCAACATCTGCTGCTGCTTAGAGGTTAGAAAATTTGATATACGTTGCTGGAGCATTGTTTCTGAGAGAAGAAGAAATATTTGGAAATTTTTGGCAGACCACCAGGAAATTTCCGCGGACCGCGCACTCAGGAAAATCATCAGTCATTATACCATGAACAACCTACACTGTAAGCCACCTTTGAATTTTTGCCAGAAGGACATTAAGAAAATTCCTCATCAGTCTGAATACCAATAAACCTCCAGGTCCATATGGTATCCCCCTATCAACTATGCTCAAAATTTGCTCTCCAGAATTAACACCCATCCTGTATCGACTATTTAAACTTTCATATTCATCACATTTAATCAAGAGCATTAAAGGAAGTCTATATACAGCTCATTCATAGAAAAGAGTAAGCTGTTAAACTGTCATCACATTAATGCTCTCTTCCCCAATCCCCTCAAAAACAATGGAGACAGTTATCAACAGTCAACTTCTTCCTGGAGTCTCACCAATTAATTAGTGATTACCATTATGTACTCCACCATTCCTGTTGCACAGCAGATCTCCTAGCTAAACTTACCACTTCAGGACATAAGCCATGTAGAGATCTGAAGAAATTCATGTGGTTGCTCTTGACATTGCAAGGGTATATGATCAGGTCTGGCAGTGGGACCACCTTGCCAAAATGCTATGTTATGTTCTGCCTTCAGTCCTTGCAATTTATACTCTCAAGTTTATAATTGTTGACTGTCTGTAATGATTTTTTTCCTCTCTTTAGATTTTTAATAGTGCTAAGGTACCTCAGAACTCTAGGATTTTACCTACACTATTCTTCCTATACTTCACAACTTTCTCTTACTGACTGACCACAAATACTATCCAGCATTTTCCAATGACAGTGTGTACCATTTCTCTTCTTCTTCATTTGATAAACCATGCAGTTCTCAAATGACTGAAGCTTTAGGATCTTCCATAATAAATGTCAAAAATGTATATCAGTAATTTTGTCAAATATGTATGTTCCTAAACAGATTTATGAACATTACTACTTTGATTATCATAACTAAAAAAAGGGAAAAATCTTACCAAAAATAAATAAATCCTCTCACAGTTTTTATGTAACAGGCAGAATTCTTTTAGCCTTAACTTTAAAAGCAACTCAGCTTTTAAAAGTTAAGAATGCTGAGTGCTCTTAGGCACTCAGCCTCTACCCAAAAATATCATCAATAGTTGAGTTCATGACCACTAATGATTTGTAAATTTCATGGGTGACAAAAGTATGACAGAACTACCATCATCTCACATTCCTAACTTTAACGTGCATCATTGTCTAAAATAATGTGAGTTCTAAGATCAATTTTCCTATGTTGTAGAATTTAAAAACCTGACTTTCTACCTTAATGCTCTCATTTTCTCAACAATCTCTAGATGCCCATGTGCCTCCAAATTCAAATGCAATCCATCTCTTGCATACAGCTCTCTTCTGTCTTCAAATACATTCTAAACATTCGGACAATTCTCACTATTAAGTCATTCATTATTGCTGCTCTCCTCCTCCTGAATTCTGTATTATCATATCTGGGCAATACACTCACTGCCTTACACTTTTCTGCTGTATAGTTCCTAACATTAACCTCAAAATCTCTTACCACCCAATTCACACTACCCCTGAGAGCATTTGAACCAGTCACTGCTATCATCTCATACACATTTTTATTAGTAGCCACATCATGCCAAAGACATGAAAGTTATTTGTTTATCCAAAAACATTCATAGTTGAATTGTTCTCGGTCTCAAAGTCATTCTGCAACTCAGTTCTTCATGCAAATTTTACTAACATTATACACAGAAAAGTTGCTTATAATAGTGATATTTCTACAACAATTATTTCAATAGTTCTACACATTATATCCTTGTTGTAAAAGCAAATATTAACAAAAAATGTTAAATGTTACTTCAATAGTTTGGGTAAGTGTTCCTGTCAGCACAATGTTTTTGTTAGTGTTTGATAAGGCTGGTCACTTCAAAAGAAGTCACATTAGTCATAGTAAAGTATTTCACACAGAATAGTTCTTTCAACTTAGGAAACAGAATAAGTCTGGAGGGTTTACATCAGGAGTGTGGGGATGAGGAAGCATTTACCACCTGCATTTTTCCATAAGATCAGATACTACATGCAAACATGTGGCCTTATACCAAGGGCTCTAGTCACAAGCATTTCTGTCAGATGTTTGGCTGCAAATCTCCAGGTGCAGATGTTTTGAGGAAACTTCTTCTAGTATGCTGTTGATGTCACAGACAACTCTGCAGATGCTCTGTCTGTTGTTATTGATTCATTCTTGATGTAAGACATTATTATCATTAGCTTAACCATCAATTGTTGATGCAACATTTTTTTTCAATAAGGAGAGAATGACTGGCATAGTACTAATTTCTGACAGATAGTATTAATGTGGTTTATCTTGTCATTTTGAAAGGCTACATAAACTTGATCATTTAGTTCATCTATCCTCTGATTCCTGTTGAGTGTTATTGTGTTTCTTTAGTAATTCTTCAGTAGTTTGTATTATCCATTTCCATTGGGTTATGAAGCAGTCTTGGTGACCAAAGTTTTTGCTACCACTTCATGAATGGATTGTACGATACAAGTGATGGCTCTTCAGGCATTGAACCTTCAGTTTGTTTATTTTGTAATGCCTCTTAACACTGAATTTGTATGGCAAGAAGAAGAAAGAAGTTTCCAATGATACTTGCTATTCTTGTTTCAGGTTTAAAAGGGCTGAGACAAAGAGTTTAGCTCTATACTATTTTAAGCTCTGCAATTTTGAGCTGATCTCATCCATTTTGCATTGATAAAAATATGATCTACTTGTGATCTTGTTCAATTTGGATAGTCCAAAGTTCATTTTCTTCAAGGTCTGTGTGAAAATTTGCCTGGTAAATTGACAAGGTTTTGTGTTGCATAGCTCACTTAAAAGATGTCCATTTTCATTTGTGGTACTGGAGCATGTGAGAGCTAGTATATTTTTTGTAATTCCTGAAACATCTGATCCTATTTGTGCATTAAAATCACATTAAAAACTTTTGGATTGGAGTTTAAAGTTACGGCCATGCTATTGGAGATTTTGGAGATGGTCAACAGAAGGATCTATGGTTATATCTTTATCCAAGTCTTCCACCCATTCCACTACAAGATTTGTCTGCTGATGTATAGATGAAAGTCCATTTTTTGCAGCTTAATGTGATTTCATTCAATTCAAAATCAGTTCTCTAATGGGATTTCAATGTAGACTGCATGAAGGTTGGCTGAATCTGCTCCAGTGCAAAGTTCATGAAACATGAGCAGATTCTTCCTGAGCTGGTGTTTTGAGCTTACCTGTTCTTTCTTTAGCTTGTGTACTTTCTTGATGGTTTTCACTGATAGGCTTCATAACTTCTCTTAGAGAAAAAGAAATTAAGACTGCACCAACAGGATTTTCTGGTCATAGACCAAGAAATGAATTATTAAACAATGGGACATCAAAAATAAGGGGAATAAAATTGTTGCATTGATTGATTTTATATACCTCAAAAATAGTTCACAAAAGGTGATAAATTCAGTGGATAAAGAAGATAAATATACAGTGGTGTACTTGGATTTTTCAACAGTCTTTGATAGACTGCCACATAACAGATTGGTAGATAATTTGAAACATATGGATTAGATAACAGAGTACTGATTGGCTATCCGAGTGCCACAGAGATCTGTTGTGGGATCATTACAGTTTAACTTGCATGTTAATAACACTGCGACTGACTTAACTGTGCAGCTGTTAAGCCAGCAATGCATAGCTGGGAAGAACTACGAGGGTGGTCTGAAAAGTTCTCAGCCTAACAATGAAAAAACGAATTTATAATTTCAAAATTAGTTTTTTATTTTTCAACATAATCTCTCTTAAGACTAATACATTTATTCCAGCGATGCTCCAGCACCATTATCCTGTAGTGGTTCTCAGTAAGATCTGCAAAATACCCATGCTGAACAACCTGCTTCTATCCACTGTTTTGACAGCTGTTTGGATTCTGGTGTGTAATGGTGAAATCTACAGCTGCAATCACCTCTTCATTCGAAGAAAAACGAGCGAGGAATAGTTTTAGTTTTGGGAAGAGATAGAAGTCAGAGGGAGCCAAATCTGGGGAATAGGGTGGATGTTCCAACAAATCATAGTGCAGATACTTTAATTTTCCAATTACCAAAACACCTTTGTGGGCAGGTGCATTGTCCCGATGAAAGATGATTTTTTTCTTCTGCAAATGGGTCTTTTCTCATGAATTTTTTCGTCTGGTCTGGTTAAAAGATTGCAATAATATTCCCTAGTTATGGTTTTACCCTTTTTAAGATATCATATTTTTCGGACCATAAGACGCACCTTTTTACATAGAAAAATCGAACTTAAAATTGGGGTGCGTCTTATGGTCCGAAGGTAACATTAAAATACGAATCTTTACACTGTACCGAAGCTGTTAGCGAAGTTCAATTACTGGCACAATATGTTAATAAAATTAGTAAGTACACCACTGAAGGTAGGTACCTAAGTGATCTCACTGCATGTGGGTGAATCACCAATTTAGAGCATAAATAGTCATTAGTGTGTAAACACTAATGACTATTGACGGTTCATTTGAATTATTTTTTATAACTCGTTAAAATTTTTATCTTAAAATTAGAAAAAATGAGTGTAAAACAAAAAAGACTTTCATATAACATGAGTTATAAATTAAATGTGGTAAATTATGCAAAACAATATGGAAACAGAGCAGTAGAAAGACATTTTGGTCCACCACCAACAGAAAAAATGGTTCGTGAATGGAGAAAACAAGAGGAACAATTAAAACTGCTATGTAAACACAAGAAAACATTCCGTTCGCACCTAGAAAAATGGCCAGAATTAGAAGTATAAATGAAAAATTGGGTAACAAATCATCAAAACATGGGAATATCTGTTTCTAAGAAAATGATCATTTTTGAAGCGAAACGATGGGCAACTGCTAATGGAATTTTAGATTTTACCGGATCACTGTCTTGGTGCTTTAGATTTATGAAAAGACATGAGTTATGCATGAGTACAAAATCCACTCTAGCCCAAAAAATGCCGGCTGACTATGAAGCTAAAATTATAGAATTCCATAGATTTGTCATATCAGCGAGAAGGAAATTTAACTTTGAGCTTAATCAAATTGCGAACATGGATGAAGTGCCTCTAACTTTTGATGTTCCTTCAAATCGGACAGTAGATTCAAAAGGCACAAAATCAATAGTGATCAAAACAACAGGTCATGAAAAAACTCACTACACTGTAGCTTCAGCTTGTTGCGCAGACGGAACAAATCTACCCCCATGTTAATCTTCAAGAGAAAAACGTTACCGAGAGATGAAATTCCTCATGGCATTATTATCCACGTTCAAGATAAAGGCTGGATGGACGAAACAGGAATGAAAAATGATATGAGCAAAACGTCCAGGTGCATTGTTTAAAAAGCCTGCGATGTTAGTGTGGGATCAATTCAGAGTGCATAAAACAGAATCAACCAAAAAGCTTCTAAAAGAAATGAATAGAGAATTAGCTGTCATTCCTGGAGGCCTTACAAGTCAATTACAACCCTTGGATGGATCTATTAATAAACCATTCAAAAATTTTATGCGGGAAGAGTGGAACAAATGGATG
The DNA here is from genome assembly GCF_054136105.1 of Typopeltis vanoorti. Taxonomy (NCBI): domain Eukaryota; kingdom Metazoa; phylum Arthropoda; class Arachnida; order Uropygi; family Thelyphonidae; genus Typopeltis; species Typopeltis vanoorti. The sequence continues at coordinate 85,307,423 of NC_143553.1, forward strand.
GCAAAGTCAAATCACAATGTTACAGGACATATGAAACAGACAACAAGTTCAGAAGTATGTACTCGGGTGAAAAATTCATGGGAAGCTGTGAAAGAAGAGACAATTATAAAGTCATTTAAGAAATGCAGGATAAGTAATGCAATGGATGGTGCCAAAGATGACGCAGATTTTTGAAGGGAATGACAACAATAGGTCAGACAAAAGTAATATGAACGGTGACATTAACGAGACCAGGGATAGTACCGAGAGTGAAGATGAACTGAATATTGCTAATACAAATGATTGTAACAATAAATAAAAATTAAGTAAGAATTTGTAAATATATTTATATAATAAAATTTTTTTTTCTAAAAATCATCTCATAAATTTGGGGTGCATCTTATCGTCCGAAAAATACGGTAATTAATAAACAAAATGCCTTTAGCATCCCAAAACACCAGTGCCGTGACCTTTCCTACTGATGGAACTGACTTTGTCTTGTTTGATGCTGAACAACTGGCTTCTGTCCACTTCTGTTTAGATTCTGGTGTATAATGGTGAATGAATCCAAGTCTCATCCATAGTAATAAATTGATAAATTCTTGTTAAAATGCTCCAAGCACTGTTCAGAGATTTTCATGCAACTGTGTTTTTGATCTGCTGTGAGCAAGAGCGGCACCCATCTTGCACAAAGCTTTTTCATTTGCAATCCTTCATGCAAAATATATCCTACACGTTCCTTTGAAATGCGTATAGTCTCAGCAATTTCATGCACTTTGACTTGCCGGCATCCAATACTATATTGTGCACTTGATCAATGATTTCTGGTGTTGTTACACTTTTTGGACGTCCTTCACGTGGATCATCTTCAAGGCTGGTACGGCCACGTTTAAACCTGGTAGCCCATTTCTTAATTGTCAAAAACGAAGGAGAAGAGTGCCCATAAGATTTATGAACTTCGAATGAATTTCTTTGGGCGTTAAACCTTCTTTTACAAAGAATTTTATAACCGCACGATACTCAATTTTATCCATTTCAAGGGATACAGACAACACTTTTGCTTCAGACAGCTGTATAAAACAAACTACTTGATAGAATGACTTGTAAATTTCACATGATTGCTTATGACAGATGTACCAACTTAGAAAAAAAAATCGTGCCAATAGTGCCACCGTCTATGGCAGAGAACTTTGAGGCCGAGAACTTTTCAGACCACCCTTCTATGAAAGTAGAGCAGATGTAACAGCCTTGTAGGAGGATCTCAATAGATTATGTGAATGGACAAGTGAGTGAAGTTATCAGTTTAATGTTGCAAAGTGCAAGATTCTTGAAATTTTGTGGGAAAGTTGGAATGCAGAATATACAGTTAATGGGGAAATTTTGAAGGAAATGGAAGAAATGAGAGAGATCTGATAGTGATGGTAGACAGAGACCTGAAGTTTAGGGGTCACATTGCTAGAACTGTAAGAGCATCACAATAGATTGTGGCAGTAATGATGAGGACATTGGCATGCAGAAGCAAAGAGGTATGGTTCCACAAGGCTTTGATCAGGCCATATATATGGACTACTGTGCACAGATGATTGCCTGATTTTTAGGGGAATGTACTAGAGAAGGTCAAAAGAAGGTTTACTGAGTTAATGTCAGGTCTATGAAATGTCAGATATGAGGAGAGATTGAAGGAATGCAACTTACAGAGCCTTGGGAACAGAAGAAGAGGAATATGATTGAGACATATAAGTTGGCAAGGGCTGGAAGTTTTTTCACTTGGTTACACTTTAAATTAAAGATGACAAAAAATTATATTCTTAGTTTAATGTTAATGAAGGATTAAACCACCCCTTGTACTTCATGTGCTAGCATTGTTTGCTTACACATGGATAAAGGATTAAACCAAGAATATAATTTCTTGGCATCTTTAATTTAAAGTTGGTAAGGGGCTGTTACCAGACAAACATGGAGGAGATTTTTTATAGAGTAGAGAGAAGCAAGGGTAAAACTAGAGGCCATAACTGGAAGATGTATAATGAGAGTGAACAGGGAAGTGAGAAGCAGGTTCTTTGCATGGAGAATGATTTGTTAAGTGGAATGCATTGCTTGAAATTGTACAGAGTGCAGAAACTGTGAATGGGTTTAAGGCATGGTTCAATGATCTTTTAGATTTTTTCCATTAGGGACCTGGAACATAAGTACACTGAACCAAGACTTTTTTTATTTTTTTGCTTGATGTCTTCACTGAAAAATTTCATAAGTGCAAGTCAAGTAGGTGATTCTTGTTCTACAAGAAGTGAAACAGGAAAAGGTGACATTCATAAGGGTAGCACTCATTATTGAGGATGCAAGGACAGTGAAAAACAGCAGGCCCATTCTGTTTTAACCTCCCTACCGGCCAATGTGGATGAAATAGACACCAAATTGCACTTCTTATCCATGTTATTCAATGGGTTTTAGAGCTTCGTATCCAGATTTATCTGGACGTCTATAGACGTCCTGGCCAGTTGGGGAGGTTAATAGAAATGCTAGTAATGTTCTTCTTCTTTTGTATGGGGTTCAATTACCTAAAAATATATAAAAGCTCATAAATCACCAAGAAGTGATAATTATGACTGAAGAACATATAAAAAGGTGTGAGGAGAGTATAGTGATTTGGCTGTTTGAGATCCTGAACATTTTCCATCATAGTGGTAGAGTTATTATTATTATTATGGTTATTGAATGGGCACCTCCTGTGTGAATAGTCTGGATCTTCCAAACTATTCACACAATATTTATCGCACATCTCTTTGAACCCATTGACAACGAAAGCATTCACAACTGACTCTCGTAATCCATTCCACTCATTCACCACTTTCCAAGCAAAAAATCTAGTCCTCATACCCCTGCTAACCACTACACTCATACTCAATTTCCAGAGATAACCTCTCGTTCTGCCTCTATTTAACTGCTGAAATATTTCCTTTGCATCAATTCCATAAAAATCCTTTTAGTAACTTAAATGTTTCTATCTCTTTTTTCTATTCATCATATCTCTTCCCCCCCCCCATCAATCAACTTTTGCAACCCACAAACCCTTAATCTACCCTCATAGGAAGCATTCCACAAACCACTGACTATCTTGGTCACAAGCCTCTGGATTTTCCATTAGTTCCTCTTCCCAAACAAACCTAGGTGACCAGACCAGAGCACAATAATCCAGATGTGGACATGTCAAGGCCTTATAAAGAAGGATGATAACTTCCTTATTTATCACTGCATGTTAGTGCGTTCTTCATTAACCAAGAAATCCTATGAGCTACATTGGCAATCTTAGCAATATGCTTTCTAAATTTCAATTCTCTATCTACTAGCACCCACAAATCTCTAACTTCATCAATTTCCTAGAGTACAATCCATCAATATGGTACACAACTTGTAATCTTTTTATCCAAAAATGCATAACTTTACACTTTTCTGCATTAAACTGATGCCCATTATTTTTACTCATACTGTCATTCTATTTAAATCATCTTGCAAGCTCTCTACATCACCTTAATTAACTATTACACTTGACCAGTTTGGCATCATCAGGAAACAACTAATATTTCCTTGAAATTATTTTCTTTATCGTTTATATACAAATTAACCAGTAGTGGCCCAAACATGGAACACTGCAGTACACTGCTAGTCACCTGCTTACTTCTGGATTCTGCTCATCCATATACTTTTTGGTATCTGTCCATCATATCCATATTATCAGTTTCGTATCCATCCCCTACTTGTTCCAAATGCATAACAGAGATCCATGTGATATCCTGTCAGGCAACTCTCAAAGTTCCCAGAGACTTCACCATAAGTATTATAGTACCTATTTTTAAGAAAGGAGGTATGATGCATACTATACCCAAAAGAATAAAGGATCTGGTTGACAAGCAACTTAGAGATGAAGAAGGTAGATTTAGAAAAGGAAGATTCAGTATAGACCAAATATACTGCTGTCCAAAAGCGAAGGATGAACCACATTGTTACCTGTATATGAAAAAATTTTCATTACTACAACCAAATGTGGACAAATTTATTGTCAGCATACTAATAAATTATATTACACAAAAAATGTGTTAAGTTTCTTACAAATTAAACTGCAATATGTTTTTGCCAAAAGTTAACAATTTCCTAAGAATGTAGTTAAGGAATTAATGTACAATGCTTACAGAAAACTATGCAGAGAGACATTTCAGCATAGAATATGTCCACCCCGAACTGCGATGCAGCTCTCACAATATCATGCTATGCTTAGCATCAAATGATTCAGGAGTTCTAATTTACTTTCTATCCTAATTTACCATCTGCAATACGCACAGTGAAGCATTGTCCTGAAATACTCGTGCTGACACCTCCACAAATTTTAGAAGAACCACTCAACAGTGATTCAAACGAAGAAATTGAAGATTTCAATGATGACAAATACAAAGTGGCCCACCTGAACCTTTTTTCATAGACTGATTTAAATGACTTGGTCAGAGATTTGGGTCTTCTCTGACCAAGTCTCTAAGGAATCTGCAGAACTGCTGGGCTCGAGACTAAACGAAAAGAATTTGTTAGCCCCTGGCACTTCGTTCTCATGATTTAGATATAGGGAAAGAGATTTTCTTCCTATGTTTCAGAGGAAGGTGATTTAGTTTACTCTAGCGATATTCCCGAACTGATAAGCAAATTCAACATAAAATATGAAGTCATCGATTGGAGGTTGTTTATTGATTTCTCAAAAAGAAGCCTCAAAGCTGTGCTTCTCCATAATTATAATAAGTATGCTTCAGTACTAGTGTTGGTGTCATTCTTTAAAATTCGTTTAACTGTGTTTTAAGTGGTGTTTGTAATGACTTCAAGAGGTTGCAAAAATTCACCCAACATTTGATTAGCACATTCCATGCATTTGAAAGAACGATACAAAAATTTAGCATTCATTCTCAGCAAACTTAAGTACAATGATCATGGATGGACAGTTTGCAGTGATCTTAAAGTTATGATTTGGGGACAACAAAGAGGATACACCAAATACCGTGCTTTTTGTGCGAGTGGGACAGCCGAGATCAACAGCAACATTTGATCAAGAAAGAATGGGCAGAAAGAGCCACATTAGAACCTGAAAGTAAAAATGTGTTACATGAAACTTTGGTTGCTCGTGAAAAAATCCTTTTACCTCCACTTCACATAAAGCTGGGATTGATGAAACAATTTGTCAAGGCTTTGTTGAAAGAAGGAGAGTGTTTTAAATGTATTTGCGCAAAATTTCTGGGATTATCTACAGCAAAATTGAAAGAAGGTATTTTTTATTGGTTCGGACATCAGGAAACTTATGAAGGATAAACTGTTTGAAGAAAAAAATGGCAACTGTTGAAAAAGAAGATTGGAAAGCTTTGAAAGAGGTGGTAACCAAATTTTTAGGAAATCACAAGAACCCCAACTATAAAATGATTGTGGAAAACATGCTACAGAAATTCAAGAATTTGGGATGCTCCATGAGCTTAAAAGTGCACTTTCTCAACTCTCATTTAGATTACTTTCCTGAGAATCTGGGAACTGTCAGCGAAGAGCAAGGAAAGCAATTCCACCAAGACAATAAGGAGATGGAAAGAAGGTATCAGAGCAGGTGGAATGTCAACACGATGGCAGACTATTGCTGGATGTTAACACAGAGACGACCTGGGAAAAGAATTTCACAGAAAAAGTACAAAACGAAGCTTTGAAGGAAAAAAGACACAATGAAATATAAAGTATGTACTAAAGATGAATCTTTAATTACTTAATTAGATTTTTTTCCCTAATACTTTCATTTCAAAAATGTTTACGGAAAATTTTCAATACTGTTATTTTACTTAATATAAATATAATCTTTTAAAGCTATTTTACTGTAATATTGAGATCCATTTTGTGAAAAATCCTTACATGATAGAGAAAAATGGAAGAGATATTTGAAATCAGTAGTCAAAAATAAATCAGATACAGTTAATAGTTTCCAGACAACTTTTCATGACTCGAATTTTGCAGGCCTGTGTAATTATTTATAAAATACTAGGGGGGGATCTGCCCCCCTAGTATTGTCTTCTCTATCCAACAAGAACGATCTTGTTGGATAGAGAAGACAAGCAGACAACTTGTGCAGATAGCACTGTAGAACTGTTTAATGATCAGTGGGGTATTTTATTCTGGTGGAACAAGTTTTATTATAATTTTTATTATTATTAACATCTGACCTCCATGGAGTCAGGAACTCATTGTGGGAGGCACACACTATCGCACACAAAGCACATCCAATCGTGCCTTAAACTGATTTAACCTCCCTACCAGCAAGGTGGATGAAATAGTGAGACCAAATTGTACTTCTTATTCATGTTATTCAACGAGTGCTACAGAATCGTATCCAAATTTAGCTGGACGTCTATAGACGTCATGGCTGGTTAGGGGGTTAATGTGTCTACATTCGCAACACACTCAGGCAATGAATTCCACACATACCAATCACTCTCCATGTAAAGAACCTGCTCTTCACTCCTCTGCTCACACCCTACTGTTCTACCTCTACCTCTCTCTCTCTCTCTCTCTCTCTCTCCCATTCTATGAAAAATCTCTTTCATGTCAACCTGATAATAACCCCTGACTAGTTATGTCTCAATCATATCTCTCCCCGAGCCTCCATAGCTCAATCGGTATAGGCGAAGCCCTTCGGTCGGAAAGACTTGGATCTGAATCCCATCCATGATGTGAGAAACCTTTATCTGGTGTCTCTTTCAACTAAAGGTGAGTTAGCTGCTCTCATACAGAGGTAGAGGGTTTTTTCACCCAGGAAACTCAGGTTTTTCGTCCCTCAGAACAGGATCTACAGTCATTCCCAGATTTCTCATCTCCTCTACCTCATTTTCCCCCACCTAGTAGATACTTTGCATCTGATTGTTGCTTACTTAATTTCAAAGCCTTACACTTTGCAACATTCAACTGACAGTTTCCCACTTACTTGTCCATTCATGCAATCTATTCAAGCCCTCCTAAGGCCATAACATCTGATTGACTCTGCATTGCTCTCCCCAATTTTGCATTATCTGCAAACAGCTGCAAAGCACCAGTAAAACCCATCCCAATATCATTGATATTCAAATTGAAGAACAATGGTCCCAAAACTGACCCCTGCAGCAGCACACCATTAGTGACCTTCCTCTTTCAAGATACTGCACCCCCATATACAACTTTCTGATACCTATCTAACAGCCAGTCACTGATCCAGCTCAGGAGTCTGTTATTCAATCCCATCCATTTCAATTTATTTAACAGCATGTCATGTGACAATCTATCAAAAGCTTTTACAAAATCTAAGTATATCACTGTATAGTCTGTCCACAGTTGAGAGAACCATAGCTGGCAGAGTGCCAAGAAGAGTCAATTCATGTTGAAGGGGAGAAAAAGACTAAGGGATGTACGGATTTGTCACTAACATGTGAAATCACATGCTTTATATGTAAAATTTTCCAACTGTTATATAAGCAAAAAATAGTTACCACTTTAAAAACTAGAATGTTCAGAAAAGAAAAGCTAATTTCCTGACATGTAATAATAAACAATCATCTCACAAAACGGATTGATTACCCTATTATTGGAATGATATTATTGGATTCGCCTTCTTCTGCCATGTGCAGAAGTGTCAAGACACAGAGCTACCCATGGCTGTGCTTTCAATCTGTTTATAGTCTGTTTTGAATCTTCAATCTATTTTGAAATATCTGTGCTTTTCATTAAAGTTATTATTATGGTTATCAAGTTATTTTCATTGTTTTCTAGTTGAAAAGGGAAACAGAAACAGGGTAAGACAATTCCATTGCGTAAAGGTAGTGCTAATTATTAGTGCATTTATTAGGGGTTAGTTAAAATTCTGGTAAGGGATCATAATACAGGAATGGGATGGATAAGAGCAAAATTCTTTATAGAAAGTAGCACAGATATGTTCAAGGGCAGTATTTGTTTTCTTAATGTGGTGATATATTATAATGATACAACAACAGTTGACTACAGGAATGCACGTATTATGATAATTTGGATTATGCAAAGCATCTGTCAGGAATCACTTGTTAGGCAAATGACAAACTGATATTTAAATTCAAACAAATGGGTTTTGATTGCTTACCAGTGGCTTGAAGAAGCAACTGGATATCTGACAGATATCAAAGGGTTGTGTATAGGAAAGGGAGACATTATGAATGAAGAAGGTGGTGACAAGAAGGATCCTGCAGGTCTCAATACTGGGAACCATTCCACTGTTAAGTCTTTATATTAATTATATTGTGAATGGATTGCAGAAAATATTCAGTTGTGTGCATGTGATGATGCAAAGCTGGGAAGAGTTATTAGAAGCGATGCAAAGTTTCTACTATAATAAGTGGCTCTTCAGAGATAATTATAGACAAAAAAAAAAAATAATAATAATAAATTTATTAATAGAGCTGGCATTTTGTAAATTAATTTCAATATGATTTGAACGTTAGCACACTGTCATATTATATTAATTTGTCACTAGAGGCCATTACGAGTGCTCAGCACAATGTCAGCTTTATTTGAAAAAATGATTCAGTTTTGCAATTGTATTGCAATATTGCAGTGCTGTTGTATGTATTGTCATTTTATAACAAGCTGAATGAGTGGAAATTTTATTCCCATGAAGTGATATGTGGCCTTCCAATTCCTAAAGGTTTCCCCCACCCCAACCTCTTCTTAGCAATACAAAGTTTCTCTCTCTTTATGCCCCCCCCCCCCCCATATACTGCTGACATCAGCTCTCTTCTTGTTAACTCTGACCATAATCTTGTCCATATTTCTTTTACTACAGATCATCCTTCTCCCAGCCAATCTCAGCATCATATCCTATAACACCACAAAAAAAAGCACAAAATGGAATGACCTTTGAGATTTCTATGCCTCTTTTCTAGGATATGATTATTTAAATCTTCAGCTCTCCTGATCCAGGCACTTGCTCTGATTAAATCAACTGAAATTATTCTTTCTGAATGAGTGACTATTTCCCATTTTAGTCAAAATCCCTAACCCTTTCCAAGCCTTTGGTTTTCTAATCAATGATCCAAAGTCATTCAGACTAAAAATGCAGCATACATTCAGCTGAAGTTAAAAACGCTAGCCTCTTACTCAGCATATGCTACACAACCCATAACAGCAACAACAACAAAAATCAAAAGCAGACTTTGTAATGGCCAAATTTACCAAGCTTGCCTTCTGCTCAAATGGCAGCTAAGCCTTCTGGTCTCCTGTTAAGACTGTTGGGCAAAACTTTTGCCCTACTATGTTTCTCCCCCCCCCTTCCCCATCCTGATGAAACAGGATGTTTCATCAGGATGGGGAGGGGGGGTAGAAACCTCTTGGCATCAGTACTCTCTATCAACTCTTGTTTGAATAGCCAAGATACATCTCCCCCTATTATCCCACAAACCACTCTCAGTATGCCTCCTATGATCTTTGGCTGATGTCAAAAGAACATCAGCAAAATAATCAACAGTCTTGATACTAATAATTTTTCTAATTCAGACAGTATTCCTCCAGTTGTACTACCCAAACTTGTGCTTCAAAATTAAGATGCATCCTGTATCACCTTTAGAAGCTGTCCTACACACTTGCCATTTATCCAACATCATGGAAGCAAGCTTTTATCTTATCTATTCCTACAAATGGAGATAAAGTCAGTCATCAGGTCATCATCCATTGTCCTCACCTCAGTGCTCTCAAAAGTGATGAAGAAAGTCATCAACAACCAACTTCTTCACTACCTAGAGCTCCATCAGTTTATAGTGATAATCAGTATGGATTCTGACATTCTAGGTATAAAGCAGACCTTGCTAACCATTGGACAAGAAATTGGAGAATCTTATGTGGCTACTCTTGATATTTTCAACACAAATGGATGAGTCTAGTGTCATGGCCTTTTTTCTAAGTTGCCATCTGATAGTCTCCATCTTACCTTTCTGACTGGATTGCCAGTTTCCTCTCTGGTAGTTCATTGCATTATATGCTGGAGTATTCCAAGGCTCCGTGCTTTCACCTACACTCTTTCTCCTATCCATTAATAATCTTCTTTCACTAACATCCAATCCTATTTCTAGTATTCCTTACTTACTCTTCAACATTCACAAAACCTTGTAATACTCTCTCTCTCTATGTGTGTGTGTGAGAGAGAGAGAGAGAACAGCAAATGAAAGGTCACACAACCTACAGCATAACACTGAGCTGAGTGTGTGTGGAGTCTTCAGTAAGAGATAAGAAGAAATCTGTTGGCATTTTTTCAATAGTTGAAGGCTGTAGTCTTTGAAAAGAGTGAGTGAGGTGAGGCTGTTCCAAAGGAAAGAGGTAGATGGAATGAAAGAGAAGGAGGTCCAGTTTGTTCAGTAAGTTTGTAGGCAAATGGTAAACAGATGTTAACTAGCAGCTGCTCTTGTTTTTAGAGGTTTTGAAGAAAGTAGAGGAATAAAAGTGACCAATTCATCAAACATATGCCTATAAGAGCACCTGCAGAAGAGGCAGAAACCGAACATCTGAGAGAGAGAGAGAGGGACTGGAGCTGTTTGGTAAGAAACAGGTCATCAATTAATCTGATATCTGTTTGGTTTTGATATTTGACTGGAGTGATTGTGATTCTGTGTGTGTGTGTGTGTGTGTGTGTGTGTGTGTGTGTGTGTGTGTGTGTGTGTGTGTGTGTGTGTGTGTGTGTGTGTGTGTGAGAGAGAGAGAGAGAAAGAGATCATCAATTAAGCTGACTACCCCTCTTCTGAATAGCATCAAGCAATTCAGAAGAGGTCAGAAGAAGAAGAATAACATGCAAGTGCTATTCTTCCTGCATTTGTTATGGAACATCTTGAGGCTTCTAATTGATCACGTTTGTCAAATGAGAGAGAGAGAGAGGAGTGTACTGTCATCAGCCTACTGCACTGTCAAATACTATGGATAGGATTTGAAGTCAGTGAGAGAATGCCATGTATGTGCAAGAGGAAGTGAGTGGGTAAGAGTGCAGAGTCCAGGAGTACTCTGATATGAGGAAAAATCTGTTGAGAGGAAATCATCTACCATGACATACAGTGAGTGACCTAAGAGAGAGGAAGCTGGTGACCTAGTTGCAAATGGATGATCATAGAATGATAGTTTGCCAAGCAGACCTCTGTGCCAGACCCGATCAAATGCCTTAAGAAATGTTGAGAGTAATCACGAGTTTCTCCAAATCCTTCCATGGCTTGAATCCAGAGGTCATGATGAATGCCAGATTAACTGTGAATCAAGAATCATTAGTTCATATTATTGGTGATGAAGTAGCTGGTGGGGTAGAAGTTGGCTGCTGATGCATAATTTTCAAGAGAAAGGAAGTGAGACAACTGCAGAGTAGTTTGTTGATTAACTTTTATCACCTTTCTTTGGAATGAGTAGAATGTAAGCTTATTTACATGTTGTATGGCAGATGCCCATCGAGTAGGAAAGATTGAAGAAGTGATACTGGAGAGGTGTTAATTCTGGAGTACAAGTTTTTAGCACAATAGGTGGTAGTATGCCATCAGAATCAGATGCCTTATTTGGATCCAAGTTATTCAGGATTCTTCTGATTTCTTTCTGAAAGAATACTAGAGATGGCATAAAGTGACTTGGCAGAGTATATACTGGAAGATGGGGAGGGGTGATTTAGATTTACAACTGAAGAGACCATGAGGCGAATGCATTAAATCAGTGGTCGCCAATCTTTTGGACCTCACGAACCACTAAACTCACAATTTTGATACTGCAGACCACTAACATGAATTTTTTTTAAAAGATACAAACATGTATAAAATAATTATCATAAAAGTTGCATTTTATTAATATGAAATGCACTTGTTTAATTATAACAAAATTATTAGTGTGATATATGTTGCTGCTCGTTTGAAATAAGTTTATGGATTCTTGGCTCCAATGACGTCACTGCAACATGGAGAGCCATTTCTATTTCAAGCCGACAGCGGTACTTGTTTTTAATTGCCGTAACAGATGAGAATGTCTTTTCACACAAACAGGTTGTTGCAAATAGAATCAAAATTTTGATGGCTTTTTCACTCAACACCGGGTATTCACTTTTTTACGGAGGAGCCAAAAATGATGTCTTGATGACGAGGAGTGGAATTTAGCTTTGAGATTGTCGTCGGATGATACATCGATTAGGCTTTCTTTTTCTTTCGTGCTCAAATTGCTATCTTCAATTTTTGGCAAAAATGGATCTATTAATCCACATGTTGCCAAGTCTGGGGTAATCTTCCTTTGGGTAATAACGGCCAGTGCTGTCAAACAGTTATTACCTGTCGGTTGACATCCTCTTCTTTCATATACTCATCAAGATTCAGGAACATTTGCAGAATTTCTTCAGCCAACCGTGTTTGCCACAGCAATATTTTCTTTTGAAATGCATCCATTTTACCTCGCAGTGTGAACACGTCCGTAAAATGTCCTTGCAAAGATGTGTTTCGCTTGTTTAACAGTGAAAAAATATTTGCCAGGTATGCAAGCTTGGCTAGCTAATCATCATCGGACAAGAGATCTAGGAATTTCGATTTATTTTGTTGCTGGAAAAATAACTTGATTTCTTGGCACAAGTCAAACAATCGGGTTAGTATTTTGCCTCTCGACAGCCATCTCACCTCAGCATGAAGAAGGAGATGAGTATATGGAGAGCCCATTTCTTCACAAAGTGCTTCAAATATTTGAGAATTGAGAGCTTTGTGCCAAATTTCATTTACAATTTTAATTACATCAGAGAGTAGTTCATGCAGTTCTGGAGACATTCTTTTTTGCCACAAGTTGTTCAAGATATAAAATACAATGAGTAAACAAGATGTCTGGGTGTCCAACATCTTTCACTTTTGTAACAACTCCTGAAAGATGCCCCAGTCATGCTTGAGGCACCATCTGTGCATATCCCAATCCATTCAATACCGTGTCTCAGTAAATAACCATTAAGTGCATCGAAAATCTCAGAGCCGGTTGTTCTACCTGGCAAGTTGAGCAAACAGAGGAATTCTTCCTTTAGCTATCCTTGACACTCAAACCTCACAGAACAAGGGAGAACTGCCTTTTTAGTTATGTCTGTTGATTCGTTGAGTTGAATTGAATAAAACATTGAATTTTTCACCATTTCTATCACTTAATTTTCAATATCTTTGATTCTGCACTTCACAGTGTCAGCGGACATAGGAATTACTTTCAGTCTCTGGAGAGCTTGTTACCCCAAAACCTCTTCACAGGCTTGTAACAAGCAAGACTTAATTAATTCTTCTCCAATCGTATATGGCATTTTACTTTTCGCGATTTGAAGTACTATCAAATAAGAAGCCTTTACTAGTGACTTATTTTCAACAGTCAATTTTGCTAATGAACTTATTTGCTTTTGCATACTTTCACGCATCCTTTGAAAATATTCAACTGGCTTCTTAGCTAAATCTGAGTGTTTTGACTGCAAGTGCCTGGCGAGCTTCGGAGGTTTCATGGCATCATTGCATAAACTCTCAGAACACACAATACAAAGCGGCCGTGGATCCAGCTCTCTTCCAGGTTCATGAATAAATCCAAACTTCAAGTACTCCCCAATTATATTTTCCTTGAAACCTTGTCTTTTTTCTTCTCTCCACCTCCAGTTGTAATGTCCCCCTTCCTGATGGTGCCTGGCAGGGGCTGTGGAGGCCCTGATTCATTGATGAACCTTCACATATTTGATAATACGCAAAGTATTACCAAAGAAATGCAAAATGCTTGGTTGCTTTTCCCCACTCATTGTGGATTTCTTTTATTCAAATCTTAAGCCAAACAAGAAATGACAGTTATCAAACTCAAGCTCTTCAATGCCATTAAATATCACACTGTGCACAGTTAAAATAAAAACATCACTGGTCGCTTACCTAAGAAGAGTATCGTGAGGAATAAACACACCAGTATAGTGTTGACAGATGACAATTCGCTTCAACAAAATAAAACAATCGGACAAGAATCAGTATTCACGGGGAAGAATTGTTGCGATGGCAGTATGCATGCGCCACTGAAGCCTGGCACATACATACTAGCGTTCACAAGCCGTGCTGCTGGTGGGTCGACGATGGCCTGACAACAAAAGCGTCCCTAGACAAAAATTGTCAGCGATCCTGTGTCGGTGTCCAAATTTCTCCATGGACCACAGATTGGCGACCTCTGCATTAAATTGCACATGTTCTTCTGGCCAGTTTGACTTTTGCAGAATGAAAAACTCAAGTTTCTGGTGGGGGGGGGGGAATCTATCACCTCCCTATAACACTAACTCATCTTCACTTTAAAAGCCCTCATAAAGGTTCTTTGCATCCTAGACAGGATTCATTACTTTACCATAGTCATTAATGCAGGAATCGGAAGAGAAGAACGATGGCGGTAAATAAACCTTGTCTTTCAATGATTACAATAGTACCATCTATTATTAATACATGCTACTATTAATAGGCTGTTATTCAGTCTGAGCAGATGTTTGAATCAGGAGAACTGAAGCAGTATTCAGATCATGAGAAGAAAGATTAGACATTGCAGAAGTCATCCCATATGGCACCCTTGTAATAACAGAGGCCACAAGAATGAGAATGGCTAGGTATAGGTGGTTCTAAACTGCATGGAACCTAAATCAGGTTGTGGTCAAGAGAAGAAAACTGAAATCCATGGTGTATTTGGAAGTGAACCTTCTTAGGAAGAAGTCAGAGGTGATGGGTTTTACTGGTATTCTGGTAGGAACATGGATTATCTGTGTTGTTAGGTCACTGCTAATGGCGAATACATTGGCATCCCTGCCTGATTGATTAGTGAAACTGGAGAGGAAAAGCCAATGGTAATTGTGGACAGTGAAGTCCTGAAGGAAGAATGATTTGGGTATTTTGACTGCGAGAAATCAAGCTGTAGAGATAAGCATTTGAAGAGGCAGGAGTAGTTATCTGAATTTGGCAATCAGTAGAAACAACTAATGAATGTAATGGGGGTTGGCAGGGATATTTTGAACCAAAGTAAATCAAATGAGAGAATGTGGGCAGAATTTGAGGTTTTACATTCCTTAACATGAAATGTCAGTGTGACGAATGTACAAGTAACAGAACGAATTGTGCAAGGTTTAGTTTGGCAGTTTAGGTTACCAGCCAAGGTTCTGTTAAGAATATAAGTTGGTTTAAATAACTGTAGATGGTGATGCACATCATTTAAGTTACTAGTCATGAAGTGGATATGGAAACTTTTTTTGTGTGCAAGAATTATTATTTATGTTTTTTGTTGCTTTTTTTTTATATTTTTATTCAAATGGCTTCCAGGATCTGTGATAAATATCTTAAACAATGATCTTCTAACCATTTTCAAATGGGATGAAGATTATTTAGTAAATCTTAATGCTACCAGACACAATTCTACCTTATTCCCTGGAAGAAATACCATCCCTTACTCTCCCTTACTGCTGATGATCAACCAATTTCAGTTTATTCTTCTTGGACTGACTTTCACATCAAGCCTATTCCAGCCTAAGCACATCACATCCATAGCAGCATTTTCAGCATCCAAAAAGCTTAGTATTATTTTTCTTTCTAAATATTACTTCTCTCCTGCTCGACTCCTAACACTTAACAAATCCCATATTGCCTAACCTTAGAATAATGATCTCATGTCTTGGGTGGTGCACTATAAAACTCTCTCAGAATGCTTGATTGTATCCTGAAGAGGGCTATTTGCTTAACAATAGCAGCATCTCTTAGTTGACACTGTGTTGTTGTGGTGAGGCAAACAGAAGTGGTAGTGAGGAAAAGTCAGGCACTTTCCCATACACATTCACATTCTGTCTCTGCATATGTCTTTTCTATAGGTATTCCCATGAATTCTATTCCACTGAACTGGCCACCCATCACCATTCTTTCACTTCCTTCTAATCTTGTATGAACACAAACAGCTGCTGGTCAACATCATACATCATTCAGAGATGGTTTGTCTAATGGCCATGATTGTGTTTGTGAGGGTCAAATGAAAGCAGAATATGTGGAGAGAGAGAGAGAGAAATAGAACTCCTCAGAAAGGAGATGGAAGATATGAAGACTGAGTTAAGTAGGGTGAAAGAAGATCTTGGGAGGACAGATATGTTGGCTAGTGTAGAGGAACAAGAGTAAGTGTAAGAGAATGGCATCAGAGAGCAAGGGAGAGAGAGAAAAGGAGAGACGGGAAGAGGGGAAATTGCAGAAAGTCGAGAGAAAGGGAGTGCAGAGGCAAGGCATCGGAGAGCAGGAGAGAGAGAAAAGGAGTGTAGAAGCAAGGAATGGGAGAGACAGTGGAAGAGAGGAAATTGCAGAAAGATGTGAGAATGTGGAAGCAAGGAACAGAGAGGTGAGAGGGAGAAAGGAGAAAGAGAGAGAGAAAGATTGGAAGCCACAAGAGTCTGAACAGATCCATGAATCTATTCAGAGTGTTATGGAAGATCTTTGTAAGAGCTAAATAAATTCCTTAATTTTGTCAGGGGTTTTAAGAAATTTGTTCAAAACTTAAAAAATTAAGAAATTTACTTAGATCTTCCAAAGATCCTCTTCCATACCTATAGCTAAAACCAATAAATGGAATGAGACCAAATTTTATATTGAGAATTGAAGGCATGGGGAGATGATTTCCACGAAAAAAAGCTTTAGAACCAAAAGTTGCCAATACGGGATATTTTGGCGCTGGCAGAGCCGAAAACAAGCAGATAATTACATTAAATGCAGATAAAATGGAATAATAACATTTTGACAGTGTAGGCGACAGCTGCATCACTCATGCCAGCTGGATATGTGGCGCATTACAATGATAACAATAAGAATAATTAAACTAAAACAACAACTTGCGAGAGACACAGAAATTAATGTAGTGATTGAACTCACAGGAAATAATGTTTTATTCATCAGAATCAGGGTCCCCTGGACTACATACATGATTTTCAATGTGCTGACCTTTCTTGTGTACAACAAATTCATCCGGTGTGCAATATGCTCTATAGCTGAGTGTAAGGAGTCGGATTGAATGTTCATAACAGCCTGTTTTATGTTCTCTTTCAAGACATGCAAGTTGGGAATGCCACCAACATACACAACGGATTTCAAATACCCCCACAGCCAAAAGTCACATAGAGTGATGTCCGGGGGATCGAGGCGGCCATGCTGTCAGAAAGAACTGACTGATAATCCCTCTCATTACTGAAATGCTGGCGTAAAAGGTGCTGTACTGAATGTTCAATGTGTGGTCGTCGTGCTCCATCCTGCATAAAAATTATAGAGTCCAAACATTGTCTTTGCTGCAATGCAGGAATGACAAAATTTTCCAGCATTCGTCGATAAATCTCTCCAGGAATGGAGCAGGTTACAGAACCGGTAGGGGTAATACGCTCAAAAAAGTATGGTCCTATTATGAAATCAGCTGTGAAGCCACACCACACGGTTACTTTTGGAGAATGCAGTGGTACTTGCTGGATCGCTTGGGAATGTTCAGATGCCCAAATTCTGCAGTTGTGAGTGTTGACCGACCCATTCAGATAAAAATGAGCCTCATCACCCCACAATATTCTCCAAGGCCAGTCATTGTCAACCTCCATTCGGGCAAGAAACGTTAGTGCGAAGGCATTCGCTTATCATAATCTGTGATAGTTGGTGCTTGCACACGACTGAACTTATACGGATAGACGTGAAGCATTTTCCGTAAGATTTTCCAGACTGTACCATAAGCCATATCAAGTTTGCGAGCTATGGCACGAGCACTTGGACCAGTACTGGTCCCTGTATCATCGAACACCGCAGGAGCAACATCTGTTACTGTCTCGTCTTGCACTGCTTTCTGTCCTCTGCAAGGTCTAACTCCTAGTGATCCAGTTTCTTCAAACTTCTTAATCATAGCTCTCAATGCTACAGCTAACATAGGACCTTTATGCAGGTTATGAGGCCTTCTAAATTCCCGAAGGGGCGCTAAGGCATTGCACTGTTTAAGGTAAAACAACTTAACAAGTAAAGCACACTGAGGCAAGGTAGGATGCATATTGAGCACAATTCGTCAATCATTCGAATAACTGCCTGAATGTTCCCAATCCCTTTCAAAGTGAAATTGGTGTCGCTGCTGTCACGTACGTACAGTAAAATTTGCATAATCCTTTTTACCTGCGTTTACTGCAAATATTTGACTGCTTCCGGCTCTGCCAGCACCAAAATTTCCCCTATCGGCGACTTTTGGTACTAAATCTTTTTTTTACAGAATTCATCTCTCCATGCCTTCAAAAGTCTCAATATAAAATGTGGTCTCATTCCGTGTATTAGTTTTAGCTACAGATACCTCCAAAGAGAGAAAGTTAATTTATGGCCACCCTGTATTTATTTTTATTTTATTTTATATATTTTTTGTAATATTTTTATATATATTTTTTTCCACAAGAGATAGGCTAGGTTAAATAATTAACAAGCATTTAGATTCATCTTGAATTTGTATAGTACAGTGTCATGTAGCTTGTATCTTATACGTATGTATTTTTTCCTAATGATGACCTCAATACAGGGATCAAAACGTCGAATGTACTTTCCTAAAGTTTAAGTAAAGTAATTATTCTAACACACATGTTGTGTCTCCATAAATTATTCACTATGAATACTGACCACTGTGTAACCTTAAAAGAAAGAACTATTTAAGTGTAGGTGTGTTGAATTAAAAGTCCAGTTTCACACACACACATACATCAATTTTGTTCTATTTTGAAAACAGCTCACTGCCACTTCTTTTAATCTCACCACAACAACACAGTTATTAACTAACTATAAATCAAGCTCCTCTATCTTCAACCTAGAACAATGTTCCATTTTGTCTGACATCTTGGAGATTTCCAAGCAAAACAAAACTATAAAAATAAGTTATGTGCATTGAGAAATTCAACTTGGGCCACATTGGTTACCAACAACAGATTCAGCCTCTATGTTGTTATCAACCTTTTTCAAGTATCAATATTACACTTCATGGTGTGCACAGAATGTAGGATTGCAACTTGGCATCAGGAAATGCCAACAAGATCCAACAAGAAACCTCTCCACCAGCCAGTTCATTATCCCTCAAAACTTACAGAAAGAACTTCACAACTACCATAATTAATAAAATAAATACTCAAACCATTCATTCCTTAGCTTTCAAAAAATCTATGAATTACCTAATATCCATAAAATGAAATCCAATATTTTAGAATCACATCTAAAATAACTCATATCATGTCTACTTTTGATATAATTTCCCTCTTCACTAATATCCCCAATCCCTTTCCTTTAATGTTACCCACACAACTAATAAAAATTGTCCCCATTCATGCTGACTACTTCACGAAAGTCAAAAACACTTACAATTAAATCATGATCCCAAAATCTAAATCATGATAAAAAAAAAAAAAGGCAAACCTGTTGTTTTCTTCTTTTGAATCATGAATTACAGCAGATATTTTTGCATATTTAGTCTGTGTGAGGAGGGAAAAGAGAAAATTGTCAAACTGGATCAAGCAAACTGTAGACTTTTATTATTATTATTATTACGGGTATCTCCATGGAGTCAGTAGACTCATCGTGGGAGACCCAAACAAGCAAAACAATATCTGTCATATCTCTTCTTGAATTCATTTACAGATGAAGAGCTCACAACTAAGTCAGGCAACGAATTCCACTCATTCACCACCCTCCAGGCAAAAAACCTTGTTCTGACACCTTTGTTAACCACACTCTTCTTTAATTTCCAGGGATGACTTCTTGTTCTTCCATCACTATCACACAGCTGAAACATTTCCCCTGCATCAATCCTATAAAAACCTTTCAGTAATTTAAATGTTTCTATCATATCCCCTCTTCTTTGCCTATCAACCAATCTCTGCAATCCACAAGCTCTCAATCTATCAATGTAGGGAGCATTTTTTACATCACTCACCAACTTGGTCACTCTTCTCTGAACCCTCTCCACAGCCTCCTCATCTCCAAGGAATCCAGGTGACCAGACCTGAGCACAGTAATCCAAATGTGGAAGTATCAACACTTTATAAAGGGGAATAATAACCTCTTTATCTCTGGATGTCAGTGTGTTCCTCAACAACCAAGTAATCTCTAAATCACTTAGGGAATTGAAACAACGTAGATCCGAATATAAATTAAATTATACTTTAAATCCATCACCATTTACACCAATTACACTTTTTAAATCCATCACCATTCCCTACATCCGAGGCACCTCAGAAAAAATTACCAAAATTCTAAAAAAACATGACCTCACCTCCTGTTACAGGCCTTACAGAAAATTGGCATCCCTTATCCGCTCTACCAAAGACCAACCACTTCCCCTAGACCTACCTGGTGTATACCAGGTCCCTTGCAGTTGTAAACTGTCGTACTTTGGCCAAACAGGCAGGACAGCGAATATCAGAATTTCTGAACACAAGGACTACATCCGGTTTTACAAGTATAGCCATTCTGGTCTTGCAGACCATGCTCTGGATACTCGCCACAGAATACGGTGGAAGAAAGCTACAGTAATACACCGGAGCAAATATAAATTCGAAAGATTATTTATGGAATCAGCCTCTGCCCTAAGAAACTCTCCAAACCTCAACAAATTTGGTTGTATGCGACTGCCCCAAATTTGGGAGGCATACATCAGCAGACATTCAGTCCAACGGGCAAGAACGCCTACTTAGCCCGCCAGAGGGCACCATCAGGACTTCTAGGAGAACGATAGCTTCATATCTTCATTCTCAGTTACTGTATTGTTAGTGCCTGTGTGCAACTGCCTTTTTGTAAGTTCCTTTTGAAAATAGCAATGTGACATTGCCGAAATATCGGAAATATTGATTAAAGTATAATTTAATTTATATTCGGATCTACGTTGTTTCAATTCCCTAAGTGATTTAGAAAACCAAGTAATCCTATGTGCAATCTTGGACACCTTAGCAATGTGTCCTCTGAATTTCATCTCCCTATCTACCAATACCCCTAAGTCCCTAGCCTCATCAATCTCTTGGAGTACCTTTCCATCAGTGTAGTACACAGCTAGTAATCTTTTAATCCCAAAATGCATGACTTTACACTTTTCCACATTGAACTGACATCCATTATCTTTTGCCCATTTTACCAGCTTATTTAAATCATCCTGCAAACTTTCAACATCAGCTTGATTTTTTATTGCGCTACCCAACTTTGCATCGTCAGCAAACAACTGAATATCTCCATTTAAGCCATTTCCTATATAATTTATATACAAATTAAACAACAATGGCCCAAGCACAGAGCCCTGAGGCACACCACTGGTCACCTGCCTCATTCTGGACTCGGCTCCTCCATACACCACCTTATGGTATCTCTCCTTGAGCCATTCTCCTATCCATATCACCAAAACAGTGTTCTATGGGGTATCCTGTCAAAAGCCTTAGCAAAATCCAGAAGTACCACTGTGTAGCCAGTTCCTTTGTCCAACTCGGATGTCATTCTATTATGAAAAGTTAATAGATTGCTAAGGCAGGATCTACCTTTAACAAAACCATGTTGGCCTCTATAGAGTATCATATCCTGATCCACCCCTTCTTGAATTTTGTCTTTAACCAACTTTTCCAATAAGAAAATAAGACTTAGTATAAGAAAAAGCAAAGAAGTAACTTGTTATGATGTATATACACAAATGTCAAGAGCAATAAAAACAAAGTGGCTAAGATGTTGCTTGGTGAAATGCCAACAATTTTAGGCCTTGTGGCCTAAAATTGTTGGCATTAGTGAAACCTGGCTCTTTGGAGTCAGATGTCCTAACTAGAATTAAATGCAAAAGTACTGCTAATGATATCAGATGATTTAAATCCAATTAGGATAGCAACACATGAAAGAAAATTTAGTAATAATGTCCCTCATAGCATAGTGTTTGAGGCTATATGGTATACAGTGGAAGTTAATGGGATAAAATACATCCCACTATGTATTGCTAGACCTGGAGATTTAGTTGCTGGGGATGGAAATGCACTTACAAATTACCCTGATGAATACTAAATAAGCAATTATTATGTGTGACTTAAATTGTCCAAATATTGATTGGGTAGCAGAGGAACCTCATGATAAGAATGAAGAAGAATTTATTGAGCTGCTGCGTGACAACTTTCTCGAGCAGCATGTGAAAAAACCAACTTGAGGACAAAGGGTGTTAGATTTGATCATACATCAGAAGGTGTCTCACTTAAGGATGTGACTGTTTTGCCACCAATTGGTGACAGTGACCTGGGAAGTAGCCAACTACACGGATGTCCAAATCGTGGCAGGTTTTATGTTGAGCTAAAAATTATAAATTATAAAATATAATTATAAAATTATAAAAATAATAAATTATACTTCCAATGCGGTGCATTGGAAGCTTTGCAAAGATGCTTAAATGTTGCAATGTCTGAATGTGTACCTACAGTTTTGAAGAACAAATAGAATGGGAATGAAATGGATGTACATCCTCATTAAACAAGAGATCTGTAAGAAGAAGATGATGTGGAAGGAATACTGTGAGAATAACAGTGAGAAGAGTATGAAAAAAGCTCAGGCCAGAAAAATTATGAGCACTGTAAGAAATCTAAGTTGGAGTATGAAAAGAAACTGGCTAAAGGCAACCCAAAAGAATTTATCATTATGCTGCAAGTAAAAGAAAGAATGAATGAATGCGGAAGAATAAATCTAATGAACACATATGGTGCTATAGTATCAGAAGCAATGATGTATCGAAACCAATTCTGCTTCTGACACTAGGATATATCAAATAATGATTGCTCACTTCTCCAAGAGCTATCAACTTGGTGTATGTAACATATTGCTACCACTACACTAGCTGAAGAGACAGATGTGCATGAGAAGGAGGTGTTGCATAACCTAGATAAGAACCAGTTGGGATACTAGTACGTGCTAATGGAATGTTCAGCTGAACTGGCTAGGACTATGACAAATTTGTATAATTTGAGCAGGAAAGTTCCCTCTGGAACAGAAAAAATGTATCATAATTCCATTATATGGTGCAAACACTGATGTGTCTAACTATCAACCTATCAGCATCTCT
This sequence comes from Typopeltis vanoorti, assembly GCF_054136105.1. NCBI lineage: Eukaryota > Metazoa > Arthropoda > Arachnida > Uropygi > Thelyphonidae > Typopeltis > Typopeltis vanoorti. The sequence goes on from NC_143553.1 coordinate 85,330,517, forward strand.
GGAGCAATTGTAAAGATTTTAGAGAAGTTGGTAAGAACTCACAAAAAAAATTGGTAGAACCTTGAAAGGAACAGCATGGATTTACTAAAAAGGATGTAAGCAATTTGCTCATTTTTTATAATAATGTTATGGGTGAGTTGGATAAAGGGGATACTGTTGAACTTTGGTAAAGCATTTGATAGGATACCACATGAAAGAATGGTCCATGAACTAGAGAATGTGGCTGGAATATAAACTAATAGCTTGGATAAGTCGGTGGGTGGATTACAGACAGATATCAGAGAGCGAATCTGCCAGATTTTAGGTGACCAGTGGGGTAAGGATCAGTCCTTGGATTATTGTTGTTTAATTTATATATTAATGATATTGAAAAGAGATCTTCAGTTGTTTGCTGATGTTGCAAAGAAGGGCAGAGCAATCAGAAATGCTACTAATATGAAATACTAATATGAAATCAGAAATACTACTAACATTTACATGGTGATTTGAATAGGCCGGAAGTGTGGGCAAATGATAATGGTTTGAATTCAATGTTAGTAAGTGTAAAGTTATGCATTCTGGTGTGATCTGATATCCAACAGGCATATTATATTGGTGGAATTATGCTAGAGATCTCAGAGTTATGGTGATTGAAAGTTGAAGTTCATAGGTCTTAGAACAAAACTTGAAACTACAAACTCAGAGGATAAGTGAAATGTTGAAACAGACATTGACATGTAAGGATATAGAAGTCATGATGCCTCCCAAGGCCTTGATACGATTGCACCTGGACCACAACAAAGTAACTTCTGTTAATGAAAAGCTTACATTTCAATAGTATACCTCACTTCCCCAAAGTAGATGTTGTCCTCACTAGTGATCCTTCTAAATATATTGTGGGTGTTGTTTGTCCTCCAGGAAGTTTTTTTTTTGGGGGGGGGGGGGGGGGGAAGAGAAACACATACACAGTCACCCTTATCCACCTGTTGTGATATTCCATTTAGTTATAAGAATGACAAATGGAATATCTTCATGACTTTTATGTATTTCATGGTTGGATAATTGTTTTCAATTTTTTTAATTAAAAGATCTGCACTGAGCACATCACAGAAACAAACTCTTACTAATAAAGTAACAGTTATTCCCCATTCCACTTTAAATTCTCATCCCTTATCTAAAGCTTTGATTTTTAAGTGTGTGAAGCCTGTATGAAGAGCTAAAAGCTGGAGACTTGCATCTTGTCCAAACAACTATCATACATTCTAGTCATTGCCAAAGCTATTGGCCATAAATTTTGTCTAATTCTCTTCTTTTGCATTTGAACTGTTCTAATACATCATTACCCATAATAGACAAGCCAATTTCCTGGTTTCTTACTTTTTTTTTTTTTTCTGTTTGCATAGATGAACTTCAGAAATGTCCTCTTGCCATTCCAAACACACAATAATCAATGCACTCTTGGATATTTTGCTAAAAAGAAATTAGAAAAATCTTGTCTAACATGGATACTCTAGTTCCTGATGGCATTTTTCTAACTATTCTAAAAAAATTATGCTTGAGAGTTGACTATCATTCTGTTGCCTATTTATGCTCTCCTATCTCACTTTTATCTATCTGAAAAACCAAGAAATTAGTCATATTCAACCAATTCTTAAGAAGGTTTACATCTTGGCCATCTAATTACTACCTAATTTTGGTTGCATTAATCCAATCTAAAGTAATGGATAAAAAAATTAACTGTCAACTTCTATTCAACCTTGAAACTTGTAAACTAATAAACTAATAAATAAATACTGATATTCATGGATCCAAGAGATCCATGAATATCAGATTCAATGTGGGATCTAATCAAAAGACTGTAGTTTGAGAAACAAAGAAACACAGGGATTGAAAAATATAAGAGATTACATAGAGAAGTCAGAAGAGCCATCAGGCAGGAAGGAAAATTTTTATACTAATAAATGTGAAGAGACAGAGTTCCAGATGAGAAGGCACGATTTATAAAAGGATGTTTCATTTAGTTCATGACCTGAAGCACAAGTTTAAGCAAAAACTGAATGTCAGGAAAGACAGGAATGGAGCAGTACTAACAGAACTGCAAATAAAAATCAGATGAAAAAATACTATGAGGAACTATACAGCAAAGAGGATAAAGAAAATTTGGAAGAGCCTTCTCACCAAAATTTCAATTTGGAACCTCCTCCACTTAGGCATTGTTGAAAGAGCAGTTTTTGAGCAGCTAGTTCAGGATTTTAAGAATACTGTTTATTGATTGTTTATATTTTCAGGACGGTTCTCGTTCAGTAATTAAGCATTTGCTTTTTGTAATGCAGTTTCAGAAAGTGTTTTGTTTTTTGTTGTTTTTTTTTTCCCCCAGAGATGCAGGCACATTATTTTCATAGTGGAGAAGGATTTTATCATTGCATTGAGACATCCACCCTTTCATTTGATCAATTAGGTCCGCAGTAGCTTAGTGCGTAGCGCACATGCTTGCTGAGTAGAAAGAGCTGGGTTCAAGCCCAGCAGTGATTGTGTTGTGAAACATAGAGACCAGGAAAAGCAATAACAGATAAAGGGCTTAGTGGCATATGAACACTGGCATTTGGGTAGTTGCAGAGTTGGTGTCAAAAGAGTGCCAATGACAGAATATTTTACCTCTTATCGAAATTGACACACTAAAAAAAGATGCATAACTAATAAATTTCCCAAGGAAGCCAAAAACCTAGCTATGTTGCTGATGAGAATAATGGAAACACCGACATTGCACAGCTTTTATTATTATTAGTAGTAGTAGTAGTGGTGGTGGTAGTACAAATTCCATGTATCAAGAATAAAGGGAATGAATTTGGCATTGGTAGACTCAGTCTGTCCAATGACTGCTGGTGTTATAAATAATATAATACCCTGATCATATGATACATCTGGTCTATGTGCTCAGACCTGATCACCAAAATTTGGAGGAGACAAAGAAACTTTAGCGACGATAACACAAATTATTTCAGGATGTAAGTTGGCTATGATAATAGATTAAGAGATAATCTACAGAGATGGGTAAAAAGAAGAAGGCAATGGATGATATGATTGAAACGTTTAACCTGTTGAGAGATATTTATTGGATGAACAAGGGAGAAATGTTTCAAATTGTAGAACGAGATGGGAAAGGCCAGGGACAAGGGCATTGGTTGGAAATTGAGCAAGAGAGTAGTATTTTCTCCTCTGAATGGGAAGAGATGAATGCACAGAATGATTTATCTGACAGGGTGATGACAGAAAAAAACAGTAAATGAGTTTAAGGAGTGGTATGAGAGATTTTGTTGTTTCTAGAGACCACTTCAGCGATGTGTCATTACTCCACACAGGTCCTGAGTAATAATAATAATAATCATAATTCCATATTTTTTTTTGTTTACTAAGGAATATCAAAGTCAGAGAAGTACATCTATGCAATCCTCACAACAAACAAATGCTTATCAAAGGAGCCTGTGCTTAATTAGTAAAATACCAAGAAAACTCAGATTATCATATTACTACCGCTTTCCAAACTTTTTTTTATTTCTTAACTCATATTTCATTCTTTCTTTGCTAGGCAATGCTATTGCTGAATCCATGCAGGAATTCTCCCATTATGAGTACAGTTCAAGGCTATTCCATGTAGATGTGTGTAATTTGAGCTCCAGTTAAAGAGGCGATTTTTTTAAAACTTTATTCAGTACTATTTCAAAGCTGAATGTAGAAACCATGAAAGTTTCATAAAAATAAGTTGACTAGTGAGCTAATGGGAATATGCTCATCGGCATTTACAAGTTGCCCTAGTACAGACCACTTTAGAAAACATGCACACGCTGCCCAGGCATCCATATATTCGCTTTCTAATTTGGTCAATTTTTTTAAAGGTTTCACTGGCCTGGCAGCTGTTTCGAACTGGTTGGTTCTCGTCAGAGACCAGGCAGAAACTTTAAGAGAGCAAAAACTCTCTTTCAATACTAGGGAACCTGAAATGTCGGAGAGGTGTTGGATCTAATATCCACTTGAATTTTACAATTTTTGCATTGCTGAACTGAGGCCTTTTGGATCGTTATTTTAGTAAATACTTTATTCTAGAGAAATGCCTAGAGAAATTATTTATTGGAATGAGACCTAATGAAGAGAATTAGGGAAACTAGATCATCTTGGGAGAATTGCTGAAAACATGTGTATGTAAGTTCAGCTAGGATGTTCAGACAGCTGAAGGGATGGACTACAGTTTGGATTCAGGCATTTTGAGGGTGTCTGGGAAGGGAAAGGAGAAAGTTGCTCAACTGGGACAAGACGACTATAAATTTAAGTATAAGAAAAGCGAAAATATAACTTATGTTGATATAAATGCCAGAGCATTAGAAACAAAGTAGTTGAATTTGATGTTTTGGTGAATATGTTGTGGCCTAGAATTGTTTGCATTAGTGAAACCTGGCTCTCGAAATCAGATTTCCTAACTCAAATCGAGTGCAAAGGATAATACAATAGTTTTAGGAATGATAGAAGAGCAGGGGGGGGGGGGGTACTACTAATGATATCAGATGACCTGAGTCTAACTAAGATAGAAACCATAGAAACCAGTGGCAGCTCGTTCATAAAGGTTGCAGGACTGCAGTCCAGTATAAAATGAAAGTTTCTGTTTTATTATCACTTCTTAAATTTTTATATATATTTTTTAAAAACCATTATTTTCTTGTTTGCAATACAATACCACTCGATAGTATTTTATGTAATTCATTTTGTAGCAATAGTTGTATTTTGCAATAGTCAATGTGCTGTGCAGGCTAGGGCTAGTATCAAGTACTGGCTAGTATACTCAACGCTGGAGCTGCATTCAATGCAGACTGCACCAACGTAGACCGTACAGTTGGGGCTAGTACTACTACATGAGCACAAACAACACAGGTAAATATTGTGTGGTTTTCTTTTTTCTATTTAATTCTAGCATTTAATTTATATCTTTGTAGAAATGAACAAAGAGAAGAATTCTGTTAAATATTGTTAAATTTTGTTATATTTTAGTTTTATTAATGATATAATTTTTTCAATCCATATTGATTTTTTTTTACTTTTATCGCTACGGCCCCACCACTACAAATTCTTACAAGCCGCCACTGATAGAAACACATGAAAGCAATAATGGTAACAATGTCCCGTGTGGCACTGAGTCTGAGGCTATATGGTGTGAAGTGCAAGTGAACGTGATGAAATGCATGCTGTGATGTTGCTACAGACCTGGAGGTTCAGTTGCTGGGGAGGAGAAATCCACCACCAAATTACCCTGTTAAGCACAGCATTAAACGAGCACTTATTATGAGTGACTTAAATTATCTGAAAATTGATAAGATGCAGAGAAAACTCATTATAAGAACGCATGAGAATTTAGTGAGCTGTTGCAAGACAAATTTCTTAAGCAGCTTGTGAAAAAGTAACTAGAAAACAAAATATTAGATTTGATCACAGCATCAGGTGTCTCAGTTAAGATCCCACAGGAATATTAATGACTCTTTTAATATCAGTTGGTGATAGCGACATACTGACCTGGAAGTACCCAATTATATGGATATTCCAATAAGGACAGGTTATATGCTGAGATACAAATCTGAAAATTATGTCAAACTCAGGAGATACTATCTTTAGTTCTGTCATATCAGCTGGTGAATGGGAAGCTGTCAAAAGATGCTTAAGTGATGCAGTATCTTAAGAATAAGAGAGGAATTATGAAACATATAAAGCTCAGTCAGAAAAGTTCTGAGTATTGTACCAGAAGCTTAGTTGGAGTATGAAAAGAAATTGGCTGCACAGGCCAAAGGCAGCTCAAAAGAATTTTATTGTTATTCTGCAAGTAACCAGAAATAATGAATGCAGAAGAATAACTTGAATGAATGCAGACAGTATCCTTGTATCAGAAGTGGATGAGAGAGCTCAAATAATGAGTGCATGAGAGGAAAATGAGAAAGAGACTTTAGAGCTGTTGCGTAACTTGGATAAAAATTCGGCAATAGAGACAGATGGGATATCAGCATGTATACTAAAGGAAGGTTCGGCTGAACTGGTTAGGACCACGACATATTTTGAGTAAAAAAAGATCCCACAAGAATGGAAAGAATGTATGATAATCCCATTGCACAAGAGTGGTGCAAAGACTGATGTGTTTAACTATCGAACTATCAATATCTTCTGGAATTATTGCAAATATTTTAGAGAAGTTGGTAAGAACTCGCATACAGAAATGGATGAACAAACAAACTATATTTTATTAAAAACAACACGTAAGTCCACAGTAATAACTTTAATTAATAAATAAGGTAGATATTTCGTACTAAAAATAATAGTACATCTTCAGTGTTACAAACAGATAGGAATACAAGTAACGAATATTCGGTGGTTCACCTATTAAAATACAATGTTGTCGCGAGCTAGGAAATGAAAGAAATTAATAAATAATTAATATTTAAGATAATTTTTTTTCTTAATAGTTTTTTTAATGATTACATAAAATAAAAGTCTCCCAGATCTTCGAGAGAGAGAGAGGCAATCATTTTGATTTAAATTCGGTCGGTGTAAAAAAAAAAAGCTTCACAACTTTCTTTAAAGAGGCATTCATATTTGAACCTGCATCTATGAAGTAGAATAGCTTCATCCCACTGGATATTATGGGTAGTGGTAATACTGTGTTGTGCTAGACCAGACTTCTGAGGTTTGTTGTAATCAATATAATATAATATTATATTGATTGATTATATTTTGTTGTAATATAATATAATATTATATTATATTGATTGATTATATTTTGTTGTAATCAATATAATATAATATTATATTGATTACAACAAACCTCAGAAGTCTGGTCTAGCACAACACAGTATTACCACTACCCATAATATCCAGTGGGATGAAGCTATTCTACTTCATAGATGCAGGTTCAAATACGAACGCCTCTTTAAAGAAAGTTGTGAAGCTTTTTTACAACTTTAAAACAGAATTTAAATCGAAATGATTGCCTCTCTCTCTCGAAGATCTGGGAGACTTTTATTTTATGTAATCATTAAAAAACTAATTATCTTAAATATTAATTATTTTTTAATTTCTTTCATTTCCTAGCTCGCGGCAACATTGTATTTTAATAGGTGATCCACCAAATATTCGTTACTGTATTCTATTCCTATCTGTTTGTAACACTGAAGATGTACTATTATTTTTAGTACGAAATATCTACCTTATTTATTAATTAAAGTTATTACTGTGGACTTACGTGTTATTTTTAATAATTATACTATGCCACAGGTCCCTCTAAAAATAAAAAACTATATTTTGCAAGGAACAGCATGGATTTACTAAAGGGAGATCATGCCTGGGTAATTTGCTCCCATTTTATAATGATGTTCCAGTTGAGTTGGATAAAGGGAATAGATACACTATCATACAGAGTGAACTAAGGCATTTAATAGGATACCAAATGAAAGGCTGTTGCATAAAGTGTAGAATATTGGATTGGAATATAAACTATTAGCTTGGATAAGTGGTTGGTTGGCTGACAGAAGGTAGCAGAAAGTGGTATATGAGGGGGGGGGGTGAATCTTCCAGATTTAAAGTGACCAGTGGTATGTTCAAGAGATCAGTCCTTGAACTATTGTTGTCAATCTATACATTAATGATATTGGAAAGGAGCTGACAGGAGATCATTAGTTGGTTGCTTTGCTGATAATGCAAAGATAAGAAGGGTATTCAGATATGTTACTAATATACAACATTTACAGGATGATTTGAATAGCCTGGAAGTGTGGGCAAAAGATAAAGATCAGTGTTAGTACCATATTTACTTGAATATAACTCACCGTCACATATACCTCGCAACCCTGATTTTACTCTACGAAAAAAGAAATTAAAAAGTTTCGCATATAATTCACACACACAAAAAAAGTTTAAATTTTAAGAAATAGATACTGAATGTTATTATGCAGTTTCAGATATTTTGGAATTAGGTTGAACAGAATCAGCATTTCAACTCAACAATCATTGGCTTGCCTTTGTTGTTGACTCGCGCGATCCTTTGTTAATATTGCACCAATCATATGCATAGAAATAAAAGCAACCAGTAGAGGGAATGTGGAAGTGAGGACATTGACTTCTTCTCGATCTTGGATTGCATGGGGGTGGATTAAGATTAAGGGACCGTCATTAGAACTGTTATGCAACTGGATTTTGAGAGCTTGGGACATGATTTAGCAGAAATAATTAATTTAATTACAGAAGTATTGTCACTAAAAGATTCAAATATATGGCGTGATGAAGGTGAGCAGCCGATCGCATAAATGACGTTGATAATTAAAATTATAACGAATACTGATGATTTAATTATAAATGTCAATTTAGTTTTTTCCTGAAAAACTTTAGTTTCCAAAAATCCCTGCATGCATCTCACACCATGATTTTTTAACTTTAATTTTGGAGGAAAAAAGTGCGAGTTATATTCGAGTAAATATGGTAAGTGTAAAGTTATGCATTTCAGTGTGATACGATATTCAACAACATATTATATTGGTAGGATTATGTTTGGAGCAACTGACAAGGCTGGAGATCTTGAAGTTATGATGGACTGAAAGTTGAAGTTCAAAGGTCGCATAACTAAAAACTGAAACTAGGACTCAGAGGACAACTGCTATGTTGAAATGAACATTGATGTGGAAGGATATAGAAGTCAGTTTTTTAGAAGGCCTTGATATGACCACATCTGGACTAATGTGCTGAGATTTGTTCCCCGGGATTCCAAAGAGATAAAGAACATGTGTAATGGCTACAAAGAATAATTACAAATATGATATTAGGATTATGGAATACAGATTACAAGGACAGATTGGAAGTATGTGGAATACAGACACTTGTAGACAGAATGACAATGTTCTGTAAACTTTTAAGAGGGCGTTATAGGATATCGCTTGATAAAATTTTTCATTACCCTTTCCCCACATATGGAATGTGGGGAAAGGACATGGGGCATCTGGTGAAAGTTAAGTTTGTGTGCAGTTAAAGGACAAGGAACTAGATTTTTCTCTCATACAACATGAGTGGAACATCTGCCTGTTGAAGTAGTGAGTGCATCTAGTGTGAATGAGTTTAAGATAAAGTATGACAACTGGTGTGGGTGATGCATGGCCTCCCTCAATGAGTCCTTTATGCCCTAGAGGTATAATAATAATAATGCCAGCTTGATCTTTCTGAGAATGTCTTTTGACAGATGGACATATAATTCTATTATACAAAATTTTAATTAAACCTTATAAGTAGACTTGGAATATGAATATTGTGATAGGCCGATGGTTCCCAGACTTATTTGGCTTACCATCCCCTTTTCCAAAAAAAATTATTCAGCCCCCCCCTCCAGAAACTACTTTCTAAGACCTGACCAGCTCTACCTGATACACATAAAAGAAAATGATATGAAAATCAGCAGGTTCTCAAGTTTTAAGCGAACAAACAGAAACAAATTTGCATTTTATTATGCATCTAGTAGAGATTTTTGAATTTTGAAAATAAGACAGACACATTGGAACTGAAATTTTAAAACTATTTATTGAAATCAACAAAAGAAACATAAATTACATGTAAACATAGGACAAGTTGGAGCTGAAAATTTAATAACATGATTAAAATTAAGAAAACAAGCAACCATAAATCACAAATGTAAAAATCACACATAAAATAGTAAATAACAATCAGTAATATTAAAAACAATCCTAATAAGAAGGAATGAGCCTAGTGTGCTGCTACTAATTTATTGATATTTGGCTCTATATTTGTCAGCAGCCTTAAATCACTGCGATCAGCTATTTCCAGTCAGTTCCTTTTTTTGGTAAAAAGATTTGTGACTGCACTGAACCCACATTCTACTAAATATTATTATTATTATTATTATTATTATTATTATTATTCAGGCCTCCATGGAGTCAAAAGACTCATCGTGGGAGGTCCTTCCTAAGAACAAAGTCTGTCAAGACTCATCGAGGGGAGATTCTCCCTAAAAAACACAAAATCTATCATACCACTCCTTAAACTCATTGACCGTTCTCGCCCTCACCACTCTATCAGGCAATGCATTCCACGGCTCAACCACCCTCCATGCAAAGAAACCACTCCTCACCCTCTTGCTCACAGTTTCCTTTCGTAACTTCCAGGGATGGCCTCTTGTCATCACTCCTTCCCGCTGTTCAACCAAGTGAAAGAACTCTCCAGTGTCAACCCTGTAACCATCTCTCAACAGTTTAAAAGTCTCAATCATATCACCTCTCCTTCTTCTATCCGCCAAACTCTGCAGTCCACATTCCCTCAGCCGATTCTCATAACTATCCTTGTACAGTCCTGACACTATCTTTGTCATCCGTCTTTGTATCTTTTCCACAGTTAATTTATCCCCTTCAAATCCTGGGGACCAAATCTGAGAACAATAATCCAAGTGTGGTCGGATCAGAGACTTATACAACAGAATGATAACCCTCTTCTCTCTGCAGGTCAGTGTCCTTCTCATAATTGCAGCAATCCTCTGTGTTACCTTCACCACCTTTGCAATATGTCCCCTAAACTTCAAGTTTCTATCAATCATCAACCCCAGATCTCGTCTCCCCAACTTCCTCCAGCATAACTCCTCCCATAGAGTATGCAGCATCCCATCGATGTTTCCCAAACCTCAAGACCTTACATTTTGCTGCCTTAAACTGACACCCCCCATTCATTTGCCCATCTATCTAGCTTATTCAAATCCTCTTGCGGGTCTACCACATCTGCACTATTACTAATAATCCTTCCCAGCTTCGCATCATCTGCAAACAACTGAATATCCCCTTGCAATCCACTGGCAATGCCATTGATATAAAGGTTAAACAATATAGGTCCTAGTACTGGGCGCTGTGGGACCCCACTTGTAACCTTCTGTCTCCTTGAAACTGCTCCACCATACACAACTCTCTGATACCTATCAGACAGCCAATCCTGAATCCAGTTGACCAATCTGACATCCAGACCCATGTGTTGCAACTTAAATATCAGCTTATCATGTGGCACCCTGTCAAATGCCTTTGCTAAGTCTAAGAAAATTGCAGTATATGCCTTTCCCTCATCTAATGTTCTTGTAACTTTATTATAAAAGGCTAGCATATTGCTAAAACAAGCGCGCCCGTTCACAAATCCATGTTGACTCTCACAGATAACATTACCCTCATCTGCCCAGTGCTGTATACAGTCCCTCACTACTTTCTCCAAGATCTTAACAACTACTGATGACACACAGACTGGTCTATAATTAGACACTTCCAGTCTGTTACCACCCTTATGCAATGGCACTATCTTACCTTCCTTCCATTCCCTGGGCACCTTTGCCGAAGCCAGACTTTCATTGAAAAGCCGGTTAAAGGCATTGTCAGTTCCCTAGCACATTCTCTCAAAACTCGTGGTGAAATACCATCCAGTCCAAAAGCTTTATTGACATCCAGAGTTCTCAGTATCTGAAACACACTCTCCTCCTATACCTCTAAACCTTGAACCTGCCCTATCCCTCTAGCATTAAAACTGACTCCTCCAGGATGAAATACTCCAATAAAGTGGTCATTGAACAATTCCACTATGTCCTCTGCATCAGTCACTCTATTCCCATTTTTATCCCACAATATCATTCTTCCACAGTCATTTCTCCTCCTACTGGCCACATAGCTAAAAAATTCCCTAGGATTTTCTTTGGATCTTAGGGCCAATCTCCTCTCATATTCCAGTTTCGCTTTCCTTACCACACTAGTCACTCTTCTGGCCTGTGTCTTATATTCTTCACGCATCCTCTCTTCACCTGTCTCCTTATATCTCTTCCATAGCCTCTTTTTCACATGCAATTCCTGTTTAATATTGTTTGTCATCCACTTTACTCCAAATTGTGTCCTCTTCTTCACTCATGGTATACAACTTACCATTGCTGCTAACAAATATACTTTCACAATTTCCCACGCACTAATGAAACACCCGGCCTTCCAATTCCTCCCTCCATGAAACTTCCTGAAGTTGACGTCTAAGACTATTATAATCACCTGCATTATAATTCCACATAAGTTCCCGTCTCTTTGATACTCCTGCATGTCTATTCATTTTCCAAGTCAAAACCATATGGTCACTCTCTCCAACTGGTGGGAGAGATGTCATCTCAGTTATTTGTCCCTCAAGAATTCTAGAAATTCCATTCCACTATTGCTACATGCATCTTCCTCTCTCCAATTTATACTACTGTAGTTAAAATCTCCCATAACAATCATTCTTCTTGCACTTGCCAAACTTAGCTGTCTAAACATCTCCTGGTCCCCATCCTCCATGCTCCTGGGTCTGTAGCAACACCCCACTAAATATCCTGTCTTGCCTACCTCTACCTCACACCATATGCTCTCAAAATCATTTGTCTCACTTCCTTCCAAAGCCTCCACTCTTAGAGGACATAGGTCATCACTTATCATAAGCAGTACCCCACCACCACGCTTTCCCCTCCTATCCTGACGAAAAATGCTATACCCAGTGACTTCTATTCCTGTCGTTATATCCCCTTCTGTCAACCACGTCTCAGTGATCCCAATAATTTTTGGCCAGGCTGATGCTATCTGCGCCACCAATTCCTCTCCCTTATTCCGGATACTCCTGGCATAAGGCATATAAATGCCATTGTTTCTATACCCAGCATTATCCCTTCTAGACTCCACTGGGCTCAGTGTTAGCTGACATCATCTCCCTTCACCCAAGTATCCATTCCTACAAGAGGCCACCCCTGCTATCATCCTCCCTGGGACACACTGACTCTTTCAGAACAGCAATCTCTCCAGATGCCTACGTCCTTCCTCATTCAAATGTAAATGGTCTCTCGCATACAATTCCTCTCTTTCCTCAAACGCACTCCAAGCATCCACATATACTGGTCCTCTCTTGTCACACATTCTTGCTATTATGCCATTCAATATCACTGCTCTTCTGCTCAGCTCATCATTATCATACCTAGGCAACACACACACTATTTTTCCTCTCTCTGTCTTCTTCCATACAGTCTCAAGCAAAAACCTCGTATCTCTCTCTGCCCGACTTACTTTACCAATCAAGTCATTCGTTCCTACCATCACAATCATCTCATCCACCCTTTCACCTCTCTTAATTGCCATAGCCACCCTTTCTATTGTTCCTCCTGGCAAACACTCCTCACGCATCCTATCTTGAACACCACGGATCATTGAGTCGCCATATACCTCTTACCATTCCCTCTCTCCTATTGTTTCCATTCTCTCCTCTTCTTTCATTCCCATAGGTCTCTCTCATTCCCTCTCCTCTACTGTTATTCTCTCTTCTAGCATTCCCATACCTCTCTCTCCTACTGTTTCCATTCTCTCCTCTCCTCTTCTAGCACTCCCATACATCTCTCTCTCATTCCCTCTCTCCTACCGTTTCCATTTTCTCCACTTCTAGCACTTCCATATGATGATGGATATGCGCTTAAAAACTTTTTTATTCCAGCCCACAATCCAGGATCAAGTACGGGCATCTACTTTTGCAACCAGAATTGTTGGTATCCGTTTTTCAATTTTAATTTCAATTCCACATTTGTTGTTACTTCTATCAGTTCTTCTTGTAATTGAAAAGATTCTTCTGTGTTTGTACTTGAAAATGGATCCAAAACCCAATAAGGTATTTCACTTCAAGAATATCTTTAAATTATTGGTTGAAATCACAATGGAGAGCCTCCAAGTGCTAACAATAGCTGAGCACGTCTTCATCACATTTTTTCACTGTTGATAGATTTGAAAACTGGCTGAATTTTCCTCGCCCTAGGTTTCGTTTGTACAGGACAAGTTTTGACACAAATGCAGAAATAACAGCTTTCGTTTTTATTAAATTCAGCTCTTATTAAATTCATCTCCTTGGAGCTGTAGATTTATTTCATTAAATTTGTTAAACAAGTCGGTCAAATAAGCTATGTACTTTTGAAATTAATCGAGTTGGCTCGTAGTTAGATAAGAATCATCTCTGTTTTTTAAAAACTGTAGCACTGAGTCAAAATGTTTATAAAATTGATTCAAACAGGCTTCCTCTGATAGCCAACGAACTTCTGTATGGAGCAGCAAGCGATTGAATTCTTCATCGTTTTCAATACAAAGTTCTCCAAACAATCTGTCATTCAATGAATGATTTTTGATTTTGTTGACTGCTGTAATTACATAATGTTTTACATAATGACCTGTATAGGCGATCACTCAGGTATTTGGCAACTATATGTTGACGATGAATCATACAATGTGCAGTGAATACATTTGGCACCGCCTCTTTGAAATATGCGAAAAAAACGTGATAGCACACTACCATCGCTGGAGCACCATTGGTAGCAACTGAAAGATATTATTCAGAAGGATTTCTTTTTCTTTAAAAAACTTTTCCAATGCATGGTATAACAATTCTCCTTTAGTGTCAGTTAGCAAATAATAATTCTTGGCAATTTTTTTCTTCTTTTATGTATCATACATATGTAAAAGTAAGGTTCATTTCCTGTTAAAGTAGACTCATCAAGTTGTATAGAGAGTTGGGTTGTTTTTAATACTCACATAATGAGGCTTCAACTTAGTTTTTTAGTTAAACAGAATAACATCCTGGACCATTTCATTCAATTCTTCGTTGCACTGTATTATTGCTCAAAAAGAATTTTCTTGATAATATCAGAGCTTGTGCAGTACAGTGCATATGACCTCACTAACAGCTGGTAGGATTAGTTCTTAACCAACATTATGTGGTTTTCCCGATTTAGCAATCAGTAAGGAAATGTTGTAAGAGGCGGACAACCCACCATCATCTAGTTTGGATGCTGCTAAAAACATACCTGCTAATGTTTGTTGTTTCAAAAATTTTTCTTTAAGTGCTTGAAAATACGATAAATGCTTATCTTTTTTTTTTCTTGCCATTTCAGAAACAATCTAAAACTGATTTCATATATCTCACGTATTTATAGAATTATACAATCGACAAATCATAACATGTACATGTTCCTGCCGATATGTACTGGACTTGCGAAATCCTGATCACTTAAAAGTGCGCACCCGCCAACTTGTTAATACCGCTTGTTAATACCTGTCGCAGGACTTCAACGCCATTATATGTTTCCTTGAAAAATAAAGCAACCATTATGACTTTTACTTACATTATACAACAGTAATATCATCAAAATTTTTGATGATAAATTTTTTCAGCATCTAATTTTTGTCCTTTATGCTTTCACTTACCCATTATTTCAATTCAACGCCCTCTTTTGCTCATGAGGCCACTCCCGCCCCTCTGGATCGTTCCAGCACCCAAAGTTCCCAAAGGGGACGGTACTGCCCACTTTGGGAACCACTGCTTTAAAGGAACCATTGGTTCCTTTAAAGGTTCCAGCAAAGGTATAAATTTGTTGCAGTGGTGTGGAATTTATAAATGAAGGCATAACTTATGGAGAAGAGCTTAATACCTGAGCTGCAACTATTGGATACTAAACAATTGGATAATAATTATGATGAGCGCTCGACAAATACACTCGTCCACTCGCCAGTACATTTTGCTGGCTGGCAAGTAGGTGCAAATTGGAAAATAGGGAGGGTACTCTTTGTTTAATTAAAAAAACATATTCTAAATCTTTTTTTTTCCTATTCTTCTTGGCATAGTTTCCACACACAATGGTGTGGAAACCATGTGGAAACTAAACAATGATGTAGGCACCACTGACCACCTTATGGAATTCCTATTGACTTGTTGAGACATGCATCATTAAAATAGTGTGGTATTGGAAAATCTTGGACGAGCACGTTTTTTTTGTTTTTTTTTCTTTTCGTGGCGAATAGGTTTTTGCATAATTTGTCCTGCCCTTATTATGATGCATCCATTATGAACTGCTTAATACCGAGCATGGAAAGATATTTATGCAAAAAAACAAGACATACTTCTAAATACTTTTAAATCAAGATGTAGAAAAACAACGCATTATGGAAATACAGCTTCAATCGCAGGGTTGTAAGCAGTTAGATCAAACTAAAAGATTTTTATTTATTCGTATGCTGATGTAACGGCCGTGGGGCCCCTTTTGCGGGGAAGTACGGCACCATCTCAATCCCCTCAAATTTTATCCGGGCTCGGGACCGGCACAGCTGCCAAATCAAGCCTATGGCTGGGGTCTTAAGTATTCCTGATTGTAATCCGTGTTCACGCGGCAGGTTTGCCTGCTTGCGGGAGGAAAAAGCCCAGATAAAATGAGGCGAAAAACCCTACTGTCCATGCCCAAGACCGGCTAAGTTGGCTATGTCTGAAAGATCCTTAAGCTCCTCACGTCGGCGACGAGAATCGAACCCAGGCATATGGTTGCGAAGCTCATAACCACTAGCTAACCGCGCGGACAAACTAACAGATATAGAATAATAACCGACAATCGGGATGTTTTAGATTATTTTCAAGAACAAATTCAAGATGTTTTAGATTATTTTTAATGAAGGATAGAAAATGTAATGAATAATGACACGTGCACTAATTATATATCTTAGATATGAAAATTGTCATTTTATACAGTAGATGCTATATGTTTTAGATGCATTCGCGTTATGTCTTTCAGAATGAAAATTAATAGCAGGACTGCTTATAGAAACATATAGATTATGAGATCGGGCATACTCTCGTTTCATTTATACCACTAAATTAATAAATGAACCTCGGAATGCAAAAAACGGCAGTGGAAAATGTAGGCATTCTTTCAAATAAATGAAACGAGAATATTCTCGGTCTCCTCTATTGGTTATCATTGACGAAAAGCTTACTTTAAAATGAAATAAACTGATCTGAAGCCAAGCTTCTGCAGCGTAATGATCGCCTATAATGAATCAAGAGATACAATAATAATAATAATAATAATAATGCATGTAGCAAACGTAATGTGACTGTTAATACTTCATATTAAATTGTTTGTTGCATTATATTATATTTAGTTGCATTATGTCACTTTCTAGGTATTGAATATAACTATTTTTGACTTCTGTCACAAATTTGTGATATATAAACATAAATTCTGCATGTAGTTTCGTTATATGTTGTTTACAGTCATTGCAATGATTCAGCCAACCAAATATACAAAATGCAAGAGACTTCTTTTAAAATATAATAAACTGAATTCAGTACGCATATGAATGATACTATATCAACCAAATTTACATATAAATATACATAATATAATTTTGCGAGAACAAACATATACTCACTATACAAAAAAAGCATCTTAACAGCCTGTGGTACGGTTGCCTAGCAACCATGGATCTCCTTGCCTACCCGGTTAAGAAACATTGTTTTATGCAGTAATTAAAGAAACTTGTACAGCAGAAACAGAATATATACTTCACTATCACTGTCAGGTATCGAGATCCATGAAAAGAATTTAGTAATCTGATTATGTTTAAGCGTTCATCGATAACAGCACTCAACCTAGCAAAGAGCCACTCCCTTGTCGCATTTGAGAAAGCAATAGGCCAGCAGAACGTGGCGTGCACCTGTTTCAATGTCTAGCGATTTAGCCACGCATGAAGAATCCATACAGCAGTTACAGCTGATCAAGTATATTGAAACTTTTAGGTAATCAATAAAAGTGAGTGAACAGTTTCATTTATTATTCCAGTTAATAGAACTAAACGCAACTAGCTTAAAAACCCTGCTTCATATTCAAATTCTGAAAATTATTTCCTCCAACAAAGACATAAGAGGAATACTGAATAAGAGTACTACTATACACTGAAACTTCGTGCAGTGTGTGTGTGTGTGTGTGTGTGTAACACCATCAACGAAAAGTTATGGAAACGTGATATGCCATTATACTGAGTCTGTTAACTGCATGCTTTCCTCTGTTTTGGTAGCTAAGAAAAAAATCACCATTTGTGTTTTCTTGGATACTCATCATCGGCTGAAAGCTTACAAAATATTTGTTTTTCAGTGACATAAGAATGCCGTTCCAACCAAAAAAAAAAAAAAAAACGTGCCCTTCTTCCAGCTTCACAAAGATGTGGCGGCAAGCATACCAACTTAATTGCTGAGGTTTCAATTTAAAAAAAAAAAAAAAAAAAATCACATCGGGGCTAGATGAATCTAGGTTTCCATAGACAACTGGGCAGAATGTGGCACTCACGTGGGACGATTGACAAAACGAAAAGTCAACTCGAAACATGATACGCCATTGTACTGAGTTTGTTAACTGCATGCTTTTATCTTTTTTGCGCCGCACAAAAACTCGCCATATCTTTATGTCTCACGGGCCATACACTGTTGGAGATGAACTAATAGCCTGGGGAATGTTCAAACTGGTACTGATTATATTACAGTTCACTTTAATGTAACCAATATCAGTGTTTTCCAAAGCGAGTTGTAGTGCAAGTACGAAAACTTGTAAATCTACGGTACATTAGTACTGTACGTTGGGTAAATGCGGTAATCTGGTAATTCTGATCTACGGAACGAACATCAGGCATCCAATAAGTGAGGAGATAGTGACTTCACCATGGAAAAGTGGAATTAGAACCTACAACATGCAGATTAGAAAGCGGAAAAGCAATTCACTCAATCAAGCATTCGGGACAATCAATCATCCGCTAAATCTGAAACTCAATGGGAATTTGTGTCATGTGTTAAGAATGGGTTCATGAACTACTCCTGGGTTATGAAATATTCCGAAAGAGAGCCCATTAACCTAATTTTAGCGGTTTTTAAAATTACTTCAAAATATTAAATAAAATTCAGATATTGATAGAAACTATACAACGTCCAAGGTGTAATGAGGTATTTTCAGATCCTGGAATACTGAAGTATGCTTCTAATTTTTTGGACAAGTAAGGTGTCACAAACGCACTGAAGTAATACTAATCCGCTGAAGGGCATTAAAAAAAAATGCCATACTTTTGGTATCGAGCAGGATTCCTGGATTATATAATATCTTGAATATCAGCACAAAATGTCATGAACTGCTATAAATATAGATACGAGGGTGGTCTGAAAACTTCTCAGCCTAACAATGAAAAAACGAATTTATAATTTGAAAATTATTTTTATTTTTCAACATAATTTCCCTTAGAACTAATACATTTATTCCAGCGATGCGCCAGCGCCATTATCTTGTCCCAGTAGTGCTTCTCAGTAAGATCTGTAAAATATCCCTCTACAGCTGCAATCACCTCTTGATTCGAAGGAAAACGCTGACCAGCGAGGAAGAGTATTAGTTTTGGGAAGAGATAGAAGTCAGAAGGAACCAAATCTGGGGAACAGGGGTGGATGTTCCAACAACTCATAGTGCAGATCCTTCAATTTTCCCATTCGCAAAACACCTTTGTGGGCAGGTGCATTTTCCTGATGAAAGATGATTTTTTTTCTTCTGCAAACCGGGGTTTTTCTCACGAATTTTTTTCGTCTAGTCTGGTTAAAAGATTGGAATAATATTCCCCAGTCATTGTTTTACCCTTTTCAAGATAATTAATAAACAAAATGCCTTTAGCATCCCAAAACACCGATGCCATAACCTTTCCTGCTGATGGAACCGACTTTGTCTTCTTTGGCGCTGAACAACTGGCTTCTGTCGACTGTTTTGACTGCTGTTTGGATTCTGGTGTGTAATGGTGAATGAATCCAAGTCTCATCCATAGTAATAAATTGATGCACAAAAACAGTTTTATTCTTGTTAAAACGCTCCAAGCACTGTTCAGAGATTTTCATGCAAGTGCGTTTTTGATCTGCTGTGAGCAAGCGTGGCACCCATCTTGCACAAAGCTTTTTCATTTGCAATCCTTCATGCAAAATATATCCTACACGTTCTTTTGAAATGCGTATAGTCTCAGCAATTTCACGCACTTTGACTTGCCGGTCCCCAATACCATATCGTGCAGTTGATCAATTGATTTCTGGTGTTGTTACACTTTTTGGACGTCCTTCACGTGGATCATCTTCAAGGCTGGTACGGCCACATTTAAACTCGGTAGCCTACTTCTTAATTGTCGAAAACGAAGGAGAAGAGTGCGCATAAAATTTTATGAACTTCGAATGAATTTCTTTTGGCGTTAAACCTTCTTTTACAAAGAATTTTATAACCGCACAATACTCAATTTTATCCATTTCGAGGGATACAGAGAAATCTTTGTAGATTCAGACAGCTGTATAAAATAAACTACTGATAAAATGTCTTGCAATTTTACATGGATGCTTAAGACAGATGTACCAACTTAGAAAAAAAATCTTGCCAATAGTGTTGCTATCTATGGTCGAGGCCGAGAACTTGTCAGACCCTCGTATCTACCCTTTCGTTGGTGGCATTAGTATTAAAAAAAAGTTGGATATGAGTTTGGTATGTATGGAATTACAGCTAAAACCATGGGTTTAGTATATTATGCCTATTATTTGCATATGTTCTCTGGTAAGAAAGGAATTTCCAGGAGAGGAAATTCTGCCTTCTCCGTATAAAACCGGTTAACTCAGTGGTTAAATTCAGCCGGTGCCCTCCGGGGCACAGGCTCGGAACTTTTTTTATGCACCGGGTCCGAAACATTTTTCTGTTTTGTGACTTTTCTCCCTTTACGGTAATTATGCATAGGTTACTAGGTTATTGTGTTATTATTCAACAATTGTTTACAGTTTTGAATGTGTATATAAAGTCAATATCAACAGTCGCCTGATTACGGATGCTTGATGAAAGGGGAAGGGGAGGTTTGGAGCTTCCTGTAATACGTTATCTTGCGGCGATTGACAAGCGAACATTATTGCAGCGTAGTGTAGCGGAATTTTGATAGACTCGTAACATTATTTTGTCTTTTCTGGTTGGCAACACTGTCAGCAAACAGTCAGTAACCAACAATAGAACTGCAGATTAGCAGTTGTTTATCAGAGCTCGTGATTATGAGAAGCACAAAGAAAATCGTGTAATATTTTTGTGTTTATGTAGGCCTACTATTTCAATTATGGATAAGTACATTGGTACCTTCTTTAAACGGAAAAATAGCTTTGATGACAGTGATAATACAAAACGAGTTTGTAATGACAGTTTGTGTGTAGTTTCTGAAGAGAAAGAAGTCTGTAACGAATCCACAGAAATACGGGATTCCCATCAGTTGCTATGGGATAAGATAATATTAATACGTTGAACGAAAGGAAAAGATTTGCCGACTTGCTGGACACTCGACTTCAAATGTAAATACAATTGTTATTTTGTAATGACGGATGTTTGGGGGTGTACATCATGTACAGAGGTACAGACACTAGACGCAAGTTCTTCACATCAGGGTATTCACTTAGCATCAGAGTGGATAAATGGATTAATACGTATTAAAGAGGGAAGGGTCTAAACAATGCTATCAAAAGCAACTCAGAAAGAAAATTTACGAACATAGAGAAACCAAATCTCATAAAAGTGCAGAAGCAATTATTAGAAGTAAAAGTGAGTGAGAATTCATTGCGACACATTGTAGAAGAACAGAACTCTTTAGCTCACGAAATCACGTTGCCGTGTGTTTCGCACTGCGTATCATATTGCAAAGCATAATCGTCCTTTTGTAAATCATCCAAAATAAAGGCCTGATGGCTTTAACTCCACCAGATAAATAAATAAATAAAATTAAAAAAGAAAAAAATGTTGCGACAATCTAGCAATAGCCTCACATTTATGATTCTTACTTTAAGGGCCCCGGAGCTTATTCGTTTAGAATTTAACCACTGGGTTAACTCACCTTCAAATAAAAATGTATTATAGAATTTTATCGTCTCGAAACCATATACTGTTGTTGCTGTTTTTGCATTTATGGCCGAAAGCTACGAGGCCAGTATATTATGCCTGTAAATTGCGTGTGTGCTTCTGGCTGTTATCCAGGATGAAAAAGGTTTTTGGAATGAAGAAAGAAAAAAAAAAAAAAAAAAAACTCCCATCCCTATATGAGACCGGCTAACTCACCATCAGATGAAAAGCCTTATAAAGGTACTTAGTTTTCTATACGGGATACGAACCAAAGGTTTTTCCAACGAGGCATTGTCAATACCGACTGAGCTACAAAGGCTCCTTTCCAACCGTAGGGCAAATGTCATGTTCTCGCAACTGCGGTACAGACGTGCTTTGGATAGGGGGAAATGAATGCTTTCTGATACAGATAAACTTCGTGACGTCATTTATGCATTAATCTTCCGTGATGCCACGAAAAGTTAATGTATAAATTGTATACAGCGACCTTCCATATCTGAAAAGTAGACAGAGATGAATAAGTAATTGCACGGATAAGAGTGCGGATGACTCACAGATATCTAAAAATCATGTATGAAGGAAGAAGGTCTGCGATAAGAAGTTTTACTTAGCTGAAGTGGGCAAACAGAGGATAATAATAAAAAAAAAAAAAGTATGTTATTATAAGACCTTTTAATTACCATATTTTTGGTTATAGGCTTCTACACATTTATTTCCATTTTTCTCTGTTGAAGTCCTCTCGGTGCAAACTTTCTCAACCATCTCCGCTAAGCCATCCATCTATACTCTAGCCAGTCGTTGTGGCATTTGTCTTCTCATATTTTATATATCGATTCCACACGAGAAACCACGCATCCTCTGACAGAAAAGTAGTGCCGAGCGTTGGCAAGTAATTAAGGAGAAAGAAGGAACCTACTAATGTGAATAGCTAGAGGTCGTAATCCTTGGAAAAACCGGTGTGAGAAAGGCCATTCCAAAGAACAGAAATATAAGGATTGGAGAAGGAGGATGAAAACTTGGTTCGGTAGGTGTGAGCTGAAATGTGTACGGAATTTGAACAGCAGTAGTTGGTGTTTTTACATGCTCAAGGAAAAATGAAGGAATGGTGTTGGACAGTTCCGCTCAGAAATGCCATTAGGTAGACACAGCGGCTATGATAATATGATTGGAGTAAAGATGTGAAAGGTCATCTAAGCTGATCTCCCTCCTCTATATAGCATCCAACATTTTTAGTGAGGTTTCAATGCATCGCCCCTAATATGAGAATAGGGTTTTAAGGTAGGGAATATATTGGGATTTATAAAGTGAAGAAGTAGTGAGAAGCAATATATTGAACAGGAAAGGACATGAAGTCTTTTGTAAGTTTGGGTGTATGGACGTGATGAGTTTGAGTCAAGAAAGGCTATAGCTTTAAGTCATGCCAAGAGAAGGATGATCTTGAATATGGATCTGAATGTTAGAAAGGTAGAGGAAAGTGAATCTTCCTTACAAGAAATAAGATAGGACTGTGACTGGTCAGCAGTGAAGTTCGTTGTGTTCTTACCTCGCTAGAAAATGGCAAAGTTATAATTGTTTAGTGCACTGGATATGGAATATCTCGAAGGTTAGATAATGTGAGAACTATAAAGTTTATCGAATGAAGAGGAGATGGAATGTATTGTCTTCACCAAAGCTGTTAATAGGAATTGAGGTTAGTGAGAGGTCATTAAATTATATAAGAGAAGGGAACACGGCAAAAATATAGAGCCCTGCGATATTCTAGGACGGGAAATCTGAAGAAATTAGCTATCTGCAATGACACGGTAGTGAACGGTCAAAGAGGAACCTGGCATCCAGTGAAAATTTTAAGTGGGGTGCTGCATATAGAAAATAAAAATTTTTTTAAAATCTTTTTTTTCTAATCAGTAACCAATTTATTAATAAATAAACATGTTAAAAAATTGCTTTATTAAAAATATTTCACCCTCGCCACTTACAAACTTTGACTAGTTTGTAAACTTGTTCAAGTTTACAAATTTACAAAGTAGACTGATATGATACAATGCCCAAAGAGCAGTGTATCATATCAGTCAAGGTAAACGAATATCGGCGAGTCTAGCTGCAATTGGCGCGATCATTCTCACACTGCGTTAGATCGCTGTGCATTTGTTTCGTGTAACGATAATTGAAAAAATATATAATTATTTTCATATTTTCAACAGTGACACTCGTCATAATTCTGCCCTGTATCTATAATAAATTAATAATTATATGTTATTTTAACAGAATAAAATAAGATTTGCAAAAAATAGTTCACCCTCACCACGAACACGCACCAATAAAGAATAACGCACGCAAGCATACACTGCCCAAAGAGCAGTGTCAGATCCACTAGTTATGTGCAATGAGAAGCGCAAACGAATATCGGCGAGTCTAGCTGCGATTGGTTGAACGTAATATAACGTGATAATTCTGACTGCGTTAGATCGCAGTATATCTGTTTCGTAATCTAAAGCGTTAATCGAACAATTCCAATTATTAACTATTCAATCACTGTCGAAACATAAGCTGCAACCTTTAACAGGTTGTATTGCATTTGTATAATGTTGTAAGCATTATTATTATTTATAAACACAAACAATTTAATTTTTTCATTTTTTCCTTGGGGGTGCTGCAGTGTCGCAGTGCTTATGTACGGGCTGCAACTGCTGGCGTCCCTACTGCAAACAGCGGAATTCGGGCCATTTCTGTATTTGGTATTCGATCATTTCAAAGTTGGATTTGTTGATTAGCTCTATTCCCCTCCCGCAGCATTGTTAAATGCCGCCATACCGCTGACGGCAGATGTTGTTATTATTATTATTATTTCCACTTTATGTTTCTTTTCCCGTTATAAAGAATCCTCCATAGCAAACATATTCCTATACGTAATTTTTACTGTTAAGATTGCTTCAAAATACAAATACGAAATGATTATTAGCAATAGGCTATAGATGTAGTCGGTTTGTGCAGATTTAAAAATCAGATAGTTGTTTCGGCTGGAGGATGGATTAATTGAAAATAAATGTTACGATGATTATCTAAGTCAGTACTGTTGAACATATCTACATTGTTGTTATGTGGTTGTGTATGTTGCATGAAAATAAAAAGGATGTCAAAAATGAAGTAGGAAAAAATATGCAAACTTCATCCACCAGTCTATATGCAAGGGAGTAATAAATCTCACTCGTTATGTGAGATTCACTACTGATTCACTCGACATCGCTGTCGAGATGCGACTGTGAGTTGGTGTTGGGTTTTCTTCTTGTTCTTTTTTTTTTTTTTTTTTTTTTTTAAATCCTCAAACATAAGACAGCCCCCTATATGAAAGTATGGGCTGTTTTACACTGTCGTACCATAATCCATCTTTGCGCGCTGTTGTTGTGAATGTATTAACACACAAACATACGTTTATATGTCAATGATATCGTTGATGGATAGAGGGATAATAATATTCGTATGGGGTTCCCACCCTTTCTCTCCCGTCCCTTTGAGGAGAAGGGTTGAACCCTCCTAATGAGGAATTAAGTATATATATTTTTCATGACTGTAGATCCGTGTTCACGGGGCTAGTTTGCCTGTTCTGAGGGACGGAAAACCCCAGTTTCCGATGGAAAAACCCTCTACCTCCGTATGAGACCGGCTAACTCACATTTAGTCGAAAGAGACCAGATAAAGATTCCTCATGTCATAGACGAGAATTGAACCTAGGTCTTTCCGACCAAAGGGCTTCGTCTATATCGACTGAGCTACGGAAGGACAGAGGAATATTCAGGTTTCTGACTAGGCCAAATTTATTCTGATTCCTTATCTAAATGTTTCTGAATCATACTTTATCAATCCATGCATGAAAATTTAATTACGGAAAATTTAATTACCTGAATTACGGACAAATGATCATGGATATAATTCAACACTGCTAGATGCAAAGCTATGCATTTTAGAGTGCGAAGATTAAATGCTGTGCATTATATTGATAGGACTTCACAACAAGAGACTTACGCGGTTTGGGATTTAAGCATTATTATTATTATTCTGCAACTCAAAGGAGCCCAAGGACTAGTTGTAGTAGAGAATTCTACACAACCCAATTTCTACATTTGTGTGCGTTGATTTAGGAATCATACTACATCATTCCTAAATCAGTTTCCTGGACTTCGGAAGGGAGTTGACGTTCGGGACCTTATTGCAAGAATCGCAAAAACAACAATCCTATAATAGAATAAACAAAGCGAAGAGAGGCTGATTACATTTAATATGAACTAAGGGAGAAATCGGCTAAAAGAACATGCTGCAGTATAGAAAACGGTGCTGAAGTCAATTTGAACATATGATCAATGAGACCATTTCAGGTGAAACTGATGGAAGAATAAACATATGGGATTACTGGTAGATCCATATGCCAATTAAGGTGCCAGAAAACACGATGAGATTATCAATATTAAAGCAGAGTTAATCCAATGTGCTTAAATAGAATAGGAGATGAAATATAAGCAAACAGTTATTTGTAAGCAAATTTAGCAGGTGAAAGACCTAGAGGGAGATTAAGAGGGAATGGCATTTTTTTCATAATTATGATAATCCTATCCACTAAATATTGTAAACCTATCATACATCGATACCGGATGGGCTAAGAATTAGATAATCTAGAAAACCTACTCTAGAGACCAAACATGGTGCTTTGTTCAAGTCTAGTCAACTATTTGAAGGTTACTTCAAATCTCGAATAAGCGCAGTGGCAATTTCGCATTCTTTATCTACCACGTAAAAACGACCCCCCCCCCCCAGCATAATTCGAACCCCTAGTAGTTCGAGAGCAGAGTGCTATACACTCAGCCAACAATTCATTATTTTAAAAGGAAGAAAAGTAAGAATTCATCAAACCTATGCAGGGTCCGCGTGTTACTTAGATGCGACATCTTGTTAGTACTACTCCCAACCGACCCGTCGCCTGGTCTGCCGCTGGAGGGGGGGGGATGTATTTTTGATTGTAGAGGCGTATGTTCACGGGCCGGTTTGCCTGCTTGCGGGATGAAAAACGCCAGATAAACTGGCGGAAAAAACCCTACTGACCGCGCCCAAGACCGGCTAACTTGGCTTTGCCTGAGGAAGATCCTCAAATTCCTCACGTCTACAACGGGAATCGAACCTGGGACACTCCTTCCCCAGGCATATAGTTGCGAAGCGCAAAGCTGCTAGGCCAACCGCGCGGTTATAATGATAATTGAAAAAATATATATATAATTCTTTTCATAGTTTCAACAGTGACACTCGTCATAATTCAGCCTTGTATTTATAATAAATAAATAATTATATGTTATTTTAACAAAATAAAATAAGATTTACAAAAAATAGTTCACCCTCGCCACGAACACGCACCAATAATAGTTTCGCATCTCACAGAAATAACGCGCGAGCATACGATACACTGCCCAAACGAGCAGTGTCGGAATCACTTGTAACGTGCAATGAGAAGGACAAACGAATATCGGCGAGTCTAGCTGCAATTGGTCCAATGTGATAATTCCGACACTGCGTTAGATCGCAGTGCATTTGTTTCGTAATCTAAAGCGTTAATCGACAATTCCAATTATTAACTATTCAATCAATACCAAAACATAAGCTGTAACGTTTAACATGTTGTATTGCATTTATATAATGCTATAAGCATTGTTATCATTTATAAACACAAACAAAATTAAATTTTTTTCCATTTTTTCCTTGATGGTGCTGCAGTGTCACAGTGCTTATATACAAGCCGCCACTGATCATAACTGTGATGTGCTATCATACAGATACCGGCAAATGAATTAGAAATTTTTATGCAGATATATATAAACGTCACTTACGCAGTGTTATGCAAAATGATTGGTCACGTACATCATCACGTGTTCTATTAACGATACTGACCAGCAGCATTTTTAAATGCTGCTGGTCAGTATCGTTAAGTGTTGATCACAATGGGAAAAACAAATCTTTCTGTGTTCAATAAACAGCTTGTTGTGGGTACACGTCTGGCTGGAGCCACAACTTTGACAACAGCAAAGCTAACTGGTTTCTCAAAAAGTGAGATATCCCGGGCGTTTAATCAGTGGAAAAATAATCCAGATTGTTTGCCTAAGAGGCGTAGCTGTGGTTTAGAGATTGGCTGTTAGGAACGAGATCGCCGTTCTGAAAAGGCTTGTATTAATTGACTGAAGCATTTGATGAAGCCCGACCCATATCTCACTGAACAATGCGTAGGAAACTGAAGAGGATCCATCGGTATTGACATTCATATGCCTATATGGAAACCACTGATTTCTGCAAAGTTTCTAATTCAGTGGCCGATATGTGTACTACTCTGTGTGCAAGTTGAGGGCTATGTGCAGAAAATTACTCTGATCTTTTATTTATTTATGCTGTAATTATAAATAATAAATAAATTATAAAATTTCGTAAAGCGGGACCAATTTGGAAATAAGACAATGACACAACAGTCAGTAAAGGAATTTTAAAAGATAGATTTAGGAGAACTTTTTTTCCATACAAGACGGAGAGAAGTAATAAAGAATTATTCTTGGAAAATTAAATAGTCTGGTTCGCAAGGGCAATAGGGAACAGATTTTTCTCGTGATGAGTGATAAATAGACTGCAAGCGGAAGAGGTGAGCTGTGTTCTACGCTTTAGACGTTTTACGATTGCCAAGTGTTACAAAGATCATTACATTACAAAAGGGCCATCATGAGTTTCTTTAGTACTGCTACTCAAAAAGTAAACTTCGAAGAATCTGTATATTCTTTTTATTAGCTTTTCGTTAACGCTTCCACAAGAGCTGAGAGGACGATATAATATATGAGGCTTTTAGTTAGTAAAATTATAAGTTCAATTCTCGTCGCGGACGTGGAACATTTCTCTGAAATAAAAATGTGTTCAACAGAAAGTGAGTTGGGTTGGGTTGTTGAGAATTACGGCCAAACCAATTAAGGTTAGGGGAAAAAAGTGTATTATGTCTGTGAATTGTGTGTTACTGTGGTCGGTTTGCATGTTTTGAAGAATGAAAAAACTCGAGTTTCCGGGAGGGGGAAATTCTTCCACTTCCATATGAAAGTGGCTAACTCGACTTCAGTTGTAAAGCCTTTATAAAGGTTCTTTACGTCTGGTCGCGATTCGAACTCGGTCTTTCCAAACAAAGGGAATCGTCGAAACTGAGTTAGCTATGGAGACTCTCAACTGATGTTTTTTTTTTTTTTTTTTTTTTTTTTTTTTTTTTTTTTTTTTTCAAGCAAACCAACCTCCTGAGAACATTATAGAACAAAATTGAGTTTCATAATCGAGGTACAATGGGTACAAACAAAACTACAGAAATTAAAATATCAGCAACAGAAGAAGCCAATACACAAGTTAAATATAAGCAACCTGGATAAGGATGGCGTCTGGCAGGTGAACGGAGAACTAGAAACAGAAATTGAGGGCTGCAATTAGGACCAGTGCTCAAAAACACTACCAATTCAGTACTGACCGTTGATTACTCCGCAGAATTGCCGTATTCATGTTTCTGAAAGCTATCGATATGGTGTCTGTATAACTGTATGGAAATGGAATATTTGCATCCAGAATGCCCAGAAGACAGACTGTTTGAAGTTCAATTAGTCCTACTAATCGAACTTTTTTCGAACAGCTCCTAGGTTAGTCGATAGCTGGCACGAGGAAGTAGGATTTCATCCGAAACTCAGATTTTAGCCAGATACGAACTTCATAAGTTCTTGATGGCATTTACAAACCGATCGAAAATTCACTTAAAGAAAAACGAATACTTTTAGAAGCGGGGGGGGGGGAAGCTGTCACATCAGTGTACTCTTTAAAGCAAAAGGAGTAAATAAAGAGCAAGTTTATGGAATATTGGACGGAGCTTCTCACAAGGTGAAAACATCGAACTAAGCCGTAGTAACCAAACTGACCGGTTTCCTGGAAGAGTGAACGGCATTCTCTTTCAAGAGAAAGACAGTACTACAAATTTTGGAACCGTTTTTCAGAAAAGATAATTAACCACAAATTATTGTGTAACGTCCGAGAAGGAGTGTAACAATCCGACACAATGCCGACTGACACAAAGAAGTCAAATTTATTTCCGAGGATAAGGAATCATAACGTTCCCCTTTGGGTTCGAATTCAGTCTACAGTGCCAGGAAGCGTTATAAGGACTTTTTCATCTGAAGTTAAGTTTGCCGTTATCGTGTGAGCTGGCAGAATTTTTTCTCCTGGAAACTTCCTCAAAACAAACAAACATATCATTATTATCATCATCATCATTATTATTAAGCGAGATCTCCAGGGAGTCATGGACTCATCGAAGAAGGCCATACCTGTTCACGCTACGTGCACACACAACACCTAACGGCAACCCATTCCCACTCTATGAGAGCAAAATCTAGCCCTCTCCCCTTTCTTGACAGCATTCTTTCTCAACTTACAAGGACGCCTTCTCATCCTTTCCCCACCCTCCATAAAATGAAAAATTCCATCTACTGAATTCTGTATAACCCTTTCGGAAGTTTGTAACTTTCAATCATATCATTCCCCTTTCTCCTGTTTACTAGTGTCTGCAGCATACAAATTCTCGACCTGTCTTCATCAGTATTCCACAATCGTGATACCATTTTTTACACTCTCTCCACTGTATCAGAATCACCACGGAAACCAGGAGACCAGACCTGTGCGCAGTAGTCCAAGTGAGGTCTTATGAAGGCCTTGTAAAGAGGAAAAATGACTTCCTTATCTTTACATGTCAAGGTTCGTTTCAGAATTTCAATTATTCTCTGAAGTTGTATTTACAATTTTTGCTATAGGACTTTTAACTTCAACTTCCTAACTACTAAAACTCCAAGATCCCTAGCCTGGTCAGTTTCTTCTAGCATAATCAATATGTACTTGAATATCTAATCTGACCGAAGTACATGACTTTACATTTATTAACACTGAACCGACAGTCATTTTCACATGCCTACAATTCCAGCCTATTCAAATCATTCTGCAAGTACCACTTATCAGCCGCATTCCTGATTACCCTACCTATCTTGGTATAATCAACAAATAGCTGTTTGTCGCCTATCAAA
Organism: Typopeltis vanoorti; assembly: GCF_054136105.1. NCBI lineage: Eukaryota > Metazoa > Arthropoda > Arachnida > Uropygi > Thelyphonidae > Typopeltis > Typopeltis vanoorti. Next base: position 85,361,390 of record NC_143553.1, read on the forward strand.
TTCTTCCCAATGTCATTAATGCACAGACTGAATAACAGCGGATCAAGAACTGATACTTGTGGTAGGCTACTGGCTACCTTAAATCTTGCAGACTCACCTCCTCCATATATACCACTTTTTGATATCTGTCAGTCAGCCACCTCTTATCCATGCTAATATTTTATAATCCAAACCTATATCCTCCAATTTATGGAACAATGGTCCAAGCTGTATTCTGTAAGTTTCTCAACAATAACCTTCCTTCTGTTCATTGCAAAGTAGTGATTCTCTGTCAACCCATTTCTGAATGCGAACCATAACCAACTTTTCCCAAATCTTTATCACCACTCCAGAGATACTAATAGGTGGATAGTTGGTTATATCAGCCTTTGCACCATCCTTATTGTGCAATGGGATTACCATACATTCTTTCCACTTTTGTGGAATCTTCCATGTTCTGACACTGAAAGTATATAGTCTGGTTGAAGGAATAGCCAGTTCAAACCGTGCTAATATCCCTTTAGTCCCTGTTGCTGAATTCTTATTCAGTTTGTGCAACAATTCCAATACCTCCTCCTCATACACCTGAGTTTCTTCATTCATTGAAGAGGTAGCAGTGGGTGCAATGTTGCATACACCCAGGTTGATAGCATTTAGCAAAATGGGCACTCATGTGTTGAACAGCCTCTTCTGCATATAGAGGAGAATATCCCAGATATCTGTTTTTAAACACACATGAAAGAGGTATGTTCCTTTATCTCGCTTTTAACAACTTTGTTACTGTTCTGCTCAGTAACAAATTAGCATCAATATAAACAAGAAAAAGTTTACGTACGGTGGAGAATATTGGTGTAATATTTTATATTGTTAGTTTTATTTTTTTTTAATATTGGTTTACTAGTTGTTCTTCATTCTCCTAATTTTATTAAACAAACTGATTGAACAAATTTGCAATCCTGCAAGCGCAAAGTTTTTGAATAGCTATTTATGCTTTTATTATTATCGTTACTTTGCGTATGCTTTGTGTTTAAAGAAGCAATAGTTTCGTATCAAATTACAGAAGCTTAAGTTACAAATGGAATGTCCTTAAACAACTGAGAATTTTAAATCTGCCAGCCGAAACTAAATACCTTTGTAACAATATTATGATGGAGAAAAGGCAATCATGCAAGGAAAAGATGGGACTTCCTCTTTTTCCCGAGTCGCAAGCAACGCTTGGCAGTTTGCTGTTATTTAAAACGATGCGGATGAGTTTGTGTGTGTGTGGAGAGAGAAAAAAAGAGAAGAATGTTTGAACACTCCTTTCGCTGCAACCAATTTGAATATCATGACGCTTTGACATGAAATAACTGTTAGTTGGACATGTCTAAGAAATGCGTCTTTGTGCGCGCATGTGTGATTTTTTAAGGTGAATATCACAAGACGCCTCGACAATCCGTCTTTAGACCTATAGCAAACGTAGTGAATCTATGTAAGTCTAGTACTGTACGAGTGGGACGGAAAAGTTCTGATAAACACCTGGAACAAAAATGATATTAAAGCAACTGATATAACCACAAGAAAGAACATATCTTAAAATCCTTTAACCCCCCCCCCTTCCCATGTTTCACCAAATTGTAATAATAATTTGCTCTTTTTCTTTTAGGATATAAAAGAAGACGTCAGAGATTTTGAAGAAATTCGAAGACAGAGAGGTGCGAGCCATCATCAAGTTTGTCGCTGCAAGAAAACTCAGCAACTCAGATTCACCAAACTTTGTGTGAGACTTTAAGGGACTGTGCCCCGGCATACCAAGATTAAAGCTGTGTATCCTGAGACAATAGAGGCCCCAGGTCAGGAAGACCTTCCACAGCGATCACAACTAAAAACATCCATGCAGTGCATGCCATGATCCTTGATGATAGATGAATACTAGCCAAAAACATTGCAAAGACTCTGAAGATATCCAGGGAACGAGTTGGAGTCATTATCTACCAACTGGATATGCAGAGGCTCTCAGCGAAGTGAGTCCCCAAATGTTTGAATGCTGACCAAAAGAGAGAACGTGTGCAAAAATTACAACAGCAAATGGAGTGGAGACACAAAGGTTCTCCATGGCCAAAGAAGTTCCGAATATAAGAGTCAGCAGGGAAGGTTCTTGCCATTGTCTTTTAGGATATGGATGGTTTAATCCTTACCAAGTACCTCAAAAAAGGCGAAACTGTTACAGCAAGAGTTTATTCAACAGCTCTGAAGGAAAACGCCGTGGGAAACTGAGCAGAGGAGTGTGCTTTTGCAGGACAACGCACCTGTTCACACTGCTCATGAAACCCGATAGATAATACAACTTGGGCTTTCAATGTCTGCTTCACCCACCCTATTCGCCAGCCCTAGCTCTATCTGACTATTTCATATTCCCAAATTTAAAAGACAATGGCAAGAACCTTTGCTGACTTTTAGATTCGGAACTTCTTTGGCCGTGGAGAACCTTTTGTGTCTCCACTCCACTGACTGTTTGGTCTCTGAAAGGAACAAAATTTATCACAGATGATGAAGTCATATCTGTCTTCATCATCTCTCCGCTGAGGGCTGGTTTGTGCAACAAGGAAAATACTTTTATTCTCAGAAGATTGCAAATGATGCAGCAGCGGTGTAACAAATGTATAACACTTCATTGGGGAATATATAGAATAATGTGTAAGTTACATGGTTCTACCTCAATTCCTTCATGGTGATTACGCAACTTTTTAGCACACCCTCGTACATTTAGTATCAGCGCTAGAGACATGCTAACAGCTGAATAATACGGATAATCTGTTGTAGGCCTAAACATGGTACTTTTTAAAGCAATTTCAGGAATTCAATAACCAAGATGATCTCGCACCAGCTAAAGACATTCACAAACGTCCACACCTGCTGTGGATTTCGAAATCGTGGCCTATTGCTTGGAGAGCGGAGAAGCTATTCACTCAGTCAACCAAGCCGACACAATATATATAAGATAAAACGATTTACTATTTAGATCTCTAGAACTTATTTCAATGTTGATTGTTTATGTTTCTAATGTATAGTTACACTTACGCTGTTTTCTTGTATCAATTTAATACTAGCACGAATATACCCAGAAATGTTTCTGGAGAAAGGAAAAGACAAAAGTTACATTTAATAATTTTGAGGATGGGATATTTGAATCCTTCAACTATCTTTCTGAATGTCTCTTTGTTTATAAAAATGGATTAAATGATACCATTTTTTATGCTAAATATCAAAAGTGCAATGAAACTGAAGTCAGTCTAACTTCATATGTCTTGAAACTACTTCTAGTATTGTTCCACTTCAGAAAAACGAATTGCTTCTGTTTATAAAGGTATCGACAATATGGTAAACCTGTGGTCCTAAAAAAAAAAAAAAAAAGGACAGCAGCACGCCAAACATATATTTTACACTTTTCCATTTTCATTTCCAAATTTAATACAAATATTTTCTATATTATTTCAAGGTTAGTGTTATATTGAAATATTTCTTTGGACGAACTTAGCAATTTGCAAGCACCTTTAAAAATCATTATTATCGCATTTATATACAACTGTAAAATATGAAAATGGTAAGCACAGCTAATGATAAGAATAATAACTAAGAAAAATGGAAGAGCAGACGACCGAAATTATATTTAGTGACACAGAAAAGGAATTTCTCGATAATATTAGCGCCTCAATATAGCGATGCGACATGCACTCTTCGACTGAAAATACCTGGGTTCGATTGGGGGAGATGAATCTTTATATGGGCTTTTTTTCGAGTGAAGGTAAGTTAGCCGGTCTCATGCGAACGAAGAAGATTTTTCTTTTCTTTTTTTTTCCCCTCTCGGAAAATTGTCCCACAAAACAGTTCATATGAATCCGAGAATATATGCAAAGTTCCGTGTTTAGTCTCCAGAATGTTTCCTAAATTATCTTATCCGTAACCCCCCCACCCCACCCACCCACACACCTCCTCATGGTACTAGTTCCGATATACTATAAACTAACAGCCTTTGGTTGATAGGAGTTACATTTTAAAATAAAAAAATAGCAGACAACAATATGTGTAGTGATTGGTGTATAGTATTATGCAGATAGTGTACAATGCAATGTCGTAAAGTGTAGAGTAGACTCCAATCATGATTCCTGGGATTCGACGGAGGTGTCAGGTAATAATAATAATAATCAAGTTCGTGAAGCGATGCACAGGTACACTGATCATAATTTCTGAACCAAAACTCGGGTATCATGTGTACTGATTTTTCAAAGGCTTTCATCAGATATCATACAGGTAGGTAGCTGTAATTCTATTTTATAAAGACTAGAAAAACAAAATTCAATCCTAATTAATTTAAGCTTCAGAATTAAATACGTATTGCAAAAGAATAATAAATAAATAAATAAATAAATAAAACTTTATTAGATCGTATACATGCACCTCTCACTTTATATATATATATATCAACAGAACTTGTTTATCAGAAATGACACAATTCCATTTGCAATATCGAGAAATGTACTTTAAAAAATGTTTAACCATATCTTCATTTTAATTACACAAAGTTAAATTTTTATGGATAAAAAGCTACACCACTAGATGATTCGTGTATATAGATATTACAGCTGTATAAACAAATACCCATCATTTGACATACAATATAATAGGGAATGGGGGAAATATATATATATATATATATATATATATATATATATATTAAAACCTAGTAAATTAATACAGTAAGGGACAAATGTGAAGGAGGTAGATAATCAAGAACCCTCTTCTAAGAGGGTTGGTTCTTGATCTCGTAGACCTCAAACATGGCAATTTTCCAAGTTTCGTTTTATTTCTGACTTCAAGAAATGAGATCCATCTAGCGCCTAAAAATTTTCACAAATGTGAGAGTGTATTTGGACCATGGTAAGATGGTAACGTGAATAGGAGCAATACGAGATGATTAATGTAAGCAATAAAAATGTGATAATTTTTATTGCTTACATTAAGAGACATGACAAATGTAACATGTCAGCAGTTTTCGTGATTATGATACAACTATATATTTATATAACTAACACGGAATATCTACATAAGTATAATACATTCCTAAACAAAAATTAAAAAAATAAAATAAAATAATTGTTTTCTAAAAGAATATAATTTCTCACACCTGACAGGGCTTGAAAATAATCCGAATGCTAAATTATTGTTAACGCACATTCTCCGCATTCCTTGAAGCTACCAATTTCATTCTAATACAATTGCACGCCTCACAAACTTTTCTAAGTGATGATATAAGCTTTTTTTTCTTTCGTTTTGACCATTCTTTCTCGTGCTGTTACAGAAAACTTAGTTTCCTTATAAGATGTAAAATTTCTGAAGATGCATAAGAAATTTCAAGTGAAATAGATTTCATACACTTTCCAAGATTTTCAAAGTGAAAGGCATATTTGATAAAAATCAGAAAATGTCATAAATGCTAGAGTAATTAATTAGTAAAAAAAATTGCGAATTAATATCAATGAATAATGTAGGTGGTACATGAAGCATTTAGAAAATGCTTAGGGAAAAAAGTAAACTTCTGGGCCATTTTTGACCTAGAAGTTTATTTTTTTTAATTGATATAGAAATTATTAAAAACATATATATATATATATATATATATATATATATATATATATATATGTGTGTGTGTGTGTGTGTGTGTTTTTAATATATAAATGACTGATACCGATTTTTCTTTTTTAATAACTTAATAGCTGCTATTTCAGAGTAAGAAATATTGTCTGGAGGTGGTCTAGCATGATTTATGGTGAAAATGGCTTCCATACGAAGGAGGTTGACTTCTTTGTTTGGTAATAAAGATGCTGCCTTTTCTATCTTCATTAAGATCTTTAGCAAGAATACTTTATTCTGCCAAAGACAGTTGGTTGGAAGAATTATTGATAACAACTTTTTTCAAAAAGGTAGACTCAAAATGAGAAGTTTGGCGGTCTTGCATATATTTAAGAGAATCGAATTTATGATTAGGTTAATTTTATTAGAATTCTGAATTTTAGAAGCTTTAACAGTGCTAATTTCTTTTAAATGGTTCCAAGATGAACTGTCTAGAGAATGAGATAAACGGGTTTCAAAATAGGACTTCTTTGAAAAATAAGTGGCAAGACAACGCTTGGTTTCAAAAATGCGTTCCGATAAAAGTTCCAGTTTGGCTCTGCTGTAAATTCTTTCAGCTTTAGCGGTTTTTATGGATTCTTTAAAGTTAAGGAAGCGTGGAATAATGGAATTGCACTTACATCTTTTTAGACACAAGTCTGTTAATGTATAAACCAATGGTCCTGAGATTCTTCTGATATTCTTTGATAAGTGAATTTAGTTCCTTCCTCGTCATCAGGAAAATTGATATTCTGAACATTAATTTTTACTCGGGAAAATATTATAACTTATTTTAAATGACTGATACCGAGATACTCGGTATCAGTCGTTTAAAATAAGTTATAATATTTTCTACCGAGTAAAAATGAATGTTCAGAATATATATTATATGCTTAGGAATTTAATATTGTAGGCAATTTTAGACATGCACTATAAGTTAACACAAAATTTAATACTTCATTTACTTTTTTATTATTTTTTTTAAAATCTCACTCGGGGTATTAAAAACAGCGAAAGATTCTGCCAGTATAAGTTTCCAACACGAGAGTTATTTCCTTCTGAGAATAGGTTAAAGTTAGGGATGAAGTAACTAAGGCGAAGTCAATGTATTATCTGTGTTAACTGCATATGATCTTTCGGACGTTTGTCTATTTTGCGGAAATAAAAAATCCGAGTTTCCGGAGGGGGAACCCTACTACGTCCGTACGAGGCTAGCTCATTCACCTTCAAATGAAATGCCCTAAAAAAAAGAGTACTCGCGTCCTAGACGAGATTACAAGCCATATCTTTCCAATCCAACTAAAATGTATCGTCGTTACTGAGTAAACTTTAGAGACGACCTTTCAGAATTAAAACAAGTTTTTGCATAACCGTTTACTCATAGCCGCAACTTTACTGATTTGAGAGAATCTTTAATCACTCGGTGGGAGACTATCACCTTGCTTACCGAAGGCCTTAAGTGGCTTGAAAAGTTACTTTACTATGTTTCGTCTCAGAGCAAGGTTTTCGGATTATAACTCTTAGCTAGTACATACCATTCGTACTTATTATCATTAGTACACTGGTATCCAAAACCTAAGGATGAACGCTATTTCTGAAAATTAAAAACCACAAATTCAGACAAATCAACTTGTGATAATTTGTATAACTGACGATTTCGAGTACAAAGCGGGTATACATTCATATTCGAACTGCTCGCAAAAGAGTCACGTGATTATACTCAACAGCAAAAAATGCAAAAGGCTAAAATAAGGAATAAAGTTGCAAACTTTGATTTCTTGCAATGTCTCAAAGGCATCATCTAGATCAGGCGTGGCCAACTACATTCTATACGAGGGCCAATATATGATGAGTGGTAGCGTCACGGGCCACACACTTTTAGACAGAACTTAAATAAAAATAAACTCTGCATTTTTTCAAGGCAATAGTTATATGTATTGAATTACTATATTTGTTAAATCATTATACTACTGGGAGAACAATATAAAATACTTGATTGATTTAAATATAAGTTGTTAAATTAAACTTAATTACATATTTCTGGTTTTTTATACATGTAACAACTTAATGAGAAAACTGTGGGCGTTTCATGTACGACAACAAGTTCATCAAAGTCGATTTTCAACTATGACGACGATATTCGTAACAAATCCTGAAGGTGGCCATCAGTCAGTCGGCTTCTTTGTGACGTTTTTATCCTGCAGCGGGCCGCACAAAATCCCGTTACAGGCCGCATGCGGCCCGTAACATGATTTTGTGCGGCCCGCGGCAAGATAAAAACTATATTAAATTATATGTATTATTAATTTAGCTATTGGTTTCGACCGCAGATTTTCTGATTGATATACTAGTTATAGTTATTTCTGATGACGGAAAAAATGTATATTCTCAACACGGAATCAAAATAGCTTTAAAGGATTACTCAATTTATAAAATCTACTGCTTCTCTGTGCGAGTTGTAGTAGTGAGAGTGGTAGATTTCTATGCCCTCCAGAGTAACGCATCATTGAAAGTCACTTGCTCTGCTCTGGTTACAGAAATATGTAATTAAATTTAATTTAACAACTTATATTTAAAGCAATCAAGTATTTTATATTATTTTCCCAGTAGTAAAATGATTTAACAAATATAGTAATTCAATACATATAACTATTGCCTTGAAAAAATACAGAGTTTATTTTTATTTAAGTTCTGTCTAAAAGTGTGCGGCCCGTGACGCTACCACTCATCATATATTGGCCCTCGTATAGAATGAAGTTGGTCATGCCTGATCTAGATGATATCATATCACGTGAGGAAGAATTATTAGAAAGCTTGAAGAAGGCCGCAGAATTACTGATATTGCCAGAGAGTTTGGAATCTCACACAGCATTGTATCCAGGCTCTGGACAGCATTTTAAACTAATGGAATGTGTTCCAGACGTTTGCAAAGACGCACCACGGCAGGTCAACTTGCAAGTCGGCTACATTAAAGCACACGTTGGCGGACATCTCGACAAACAGTGGCAAGACCTCTGAGACTACTTGTCTCAGAGATCTTGCCACCTATACGCCCAAAGGTGTGCAGTCTGCGCCCCCTTTATCCACAGCTCGTCGCAGAACACGTTTTCAGTGGTGTTGCATCCATAAAAATTGGACAAAACACACCAGTGGGATAATGTACTCTTTACAGATGAGAGTCGTTTTATCCTTTCCTCCAATTCAAGACGATACCTGGCCTGACGTGAAAGCGGTACTACTTACCATCGCAAGAATGTTCTTCAAAGGGATAGATATAGCGGTGTTAGTCATGATGTGGGGAGGTATTATGCTTAATGGACGCACCGAGATACAAGCGATGGAAAAAGGGACTATGACTGGTGAACGATATTACAACGAAGTTCCTCAACGTTATGTTCGATCGTTCGTAGGCGAAGAATTCATTTTTGTGGATGACAGTGTCACACCACACTGTACAAGAGCAGTGGAGATACTTCTGGAGACCGAGGATAATAATCGAATCGAATGGCCAGCACGCTCTCCAGATCTCAACCCCAGAGAACACGTTCGGGACGCAGTAGGGAGACGCATTGCTGCTCGAAGTTCCCCTCCTGAAAACAAAGAAGGAAGAGTGGGCCAGTTTGCCTCAAGAACTCCTAAATCATAGTGCTAAGCATGTTACGACGTTGTGGGAGCTGCATCGCAGTTCGGGGGGGTGTACACATTCCATACTGAATTGTCTCTCCGCATAGTTTTCTGTACAGTGGTGCGCTCAGGATTTAATCATGGGAGGGGGGAAGTTGAGTAGACGATTTGAGAATAAACACTATGCATTGCATACGACCTATGACTGAGAATCTGCAGTGATCGCCAATACATGATACACGTGATCACCTCTGGCCCGGCTTTGGCAAACGAAGTAGCGCTCGGTCCACCCGAGCACTACTTCGTTCGCCTTGCGTTCACAGCGGCCCTGATTCCCAAGAGCTATAGATAGGGTATTCCCACCTTATGTGACCGCTAATTTATACGTAGTATAGAAATAGCAGACACGACACAACATTAATTAAAAAAAAAAAAAGAATTTTAATTAGAAAAAGGTTTTTGGAAAATTTTCTAGTGTTTTTTTCGTTTTCATTGGGGGTACAGCATCCCCCCCCCCCGGGTGCGCCACTGTTTCTGTAAGCACTCTACATTGATTTCTTAACTACATCCTTAGGAAATTTGTAACGTTTGCCAAAAAACGTATTGTAATTTAATTTGTACGAAATTTATACCACACTTTTTTGTGTAATATAATTTATTAATATGCTAACAATAAATTTATGTCCACATTTGGTGATACAAGTATACATATAAGTGATCTGGAAGGGAATGGTCTCATAATTTAGTTTTTAAACCATCTAGCTATTTAATGTCATCTAAATAGTAGAAATTTTTAAAGCTATGTTTTGAAACTCATTACTATAGCACAAAACATTTGTACATCGCACCAGTTTTATGAGATAAATATAAATATTATTACTGAAATCGCTCAGACGTTTTTTGCGCCTTTTTTGTTTGTATATTTTTAATTATTGCACTATATAAGAAACAAAGATCTCATGACGTGCTCTATTTATTGACCCTCTAGAGAATCATGTTGCTAAACGAAAAATCTCCATCGTCATTATTTTGAAACAAACTGAATCCATAAACATTACATGTCTAGTTATCCAGTACGTGTTATTTACAAATTTGTGTTTTGCGGTAAGCATACTCACAAGTGAGCGTGCAGTGTTTTCACATGGCGTTAGTATAGTAGGGAACAGGTTGGTGACCCCACCAGTTAGCCTTAAGGAAGAAATGCCAGCGCACGGGAACGTCAGGTTTCATTAGTTTATGCACATGATTTACTTTTCGTAACTGTGTGGTACATTTGTACGCAAACGCGATGCAAGAGAGAAGTACGTTATAAGGCGAGTAAAAGTAAGTTTGCAAGATTATGGCATTCATGTACTGGACAAGTTCATTAAAAGTGCCAATATTAAAACGCTGCTGTTCACACATGGTGTCTCAATAGTAGGCACAGTGAGAATTAAAACTGTAAAACTGACTTTCTTCCTGCATATATTATAATGCAGTGCGGAATATTAAAAATGTTTTCATTATTTTCTCTTAAAATATAGTACACATATATTTTTTTTTTTTTCAAATACGATCTGATTTTAACAATTGTTTTCAGTGCAATACCGTCAAAATATGTCTTCCAAAGTGTCAGGTGAAAATTTAGTTATTAGTTATTTTTATTATGTACAAACATTACACAAAAAAATTACCCTTTTTAAGCAAGCAGAGCCATTTTTAAAGAATCTCAGAATTCTTTCTTTCAATATGATCCAATGGCTGGATTATATTGAAAGAAATCTGGAATCCTTATCGACCTCTTCTCCAATGGCTGAAGAAGAGGACGATAAGGATTCCAGAACTATGGATGGAATACAATACAGTACATGTAATTATAAACATGAATAATTAGTGTGCTATCTTTACTCTACTTATGGTTCTCATCTTGTTTACAACGCTTGAGATTAACGACACACTTTGCATGCAGATGATTTCGATCTTTAGTTTAGAAGATATGCTCTGAGGAAATCCAGCACACGCCATAATATTTCGCAATCCCTATACTGTCAACAAGAATTCTAAAAAAAATTACCATTTTTCTTTGCAAGAGGATAGGGAACTGATGATCTGCAGAAAGGAAGAAAGAAACAGTTAATTCCTTTGGTTCTATGAAAATTCATGAAACCATTCATCAAATGGCAATTACTTGAAAGTCAATTCACCGAAAAATCAACCATTCGAATAAATAATTCAGCAAATGTCAATTCATCGAAAAAACAAAACAAAACAAAAAATAATAATTCATCATAAAAACGATTTTTCAAGAAACTAATTCACTATGTTTTTCGATTAACTCCTTTTTCATTGTTCACTGAAGCAGTTTATTTTTTTATTATTTGTGAAATACTGTTTAAAACATTTTCATTAAAATTAGCCAACGTTACCTAAAAAGCAATAACAAGACTTTTAATGATGATTAGTTTTGTCCTGTGTAATGTTTTACTTTTCTTCTACAGAGCATTTCTAAAATGTTTGCCAAACACTGGGTGCTTGCTTTACCCCAGCTTCTGATGACAAAAGGTCATATAAAAATAGGGGAAACACTTTCTTATAGAGATATAGCACATATGAAACTGTACGTCCTACACAGAGCAAGTAACAGGTTTGTTTTCCGGGTAGTAATACCGTACGTAGGAAATGATCGAGGAGAGCAACTACTTACGGCTACATCTCAGCAAATGTTCGAAATGGATTCCATTAGCAGCAATATCTACCCGGCTGAATGATTACAGTACGCTTTTGAGAAGTCTCAGAGTCTTTCATACTGTCATAAACATCACTCTTCAGCTGTCCTCATATAAAGAAATGCAGTGGATTCATATCAGATCATGGTGACCGTTTAACCGGTAAACCGAGACATGCATGACGAGATGTTCCCTAACAGTTTGACTAAAATACGCTGCCATCCCATCATTCATGGACCACATGAGCTGGCTTGTAAACGAAGCGTCCTCCAACAATGCAGTAGGCCCTCCTCCAAGAAGTGCTGGTACAGCTGGCTGTTGAGTGTCGGAGGCAAGAACAACGGACCGATAAGGTGGTCTTCAACGATGCCGACCGATCGAAATATTCACATGGAATCTTTGATAATTTACGGACTGCCTGATTTCATGCGAATTGACCGCATCCAGTGATGCATGTTGTAAAAGTTCACTATGTCATCGTGGGCGAATTGGGATTCATCTGTAAAAAAGTATATTATGGAGAAAACCTGGTTCGATAGAGTTGCTCTTGACAAAAGATATGCCAAACATCGGAATGTGATGCGGGTACTTCTGCAGCTTTTATATATCTCCGAGATGGTGTTATATCTGTGAGAAAGCATTTCGGCCCTATGTTTATGACTTTTTGTCATCAGAATCGGCGGTAGAACAAATACCCAGATTTTGTCAAAATATTTTTAAAAACTTGTATTATTCTGGTTACTTCATAGCGTAATTGGTGATTCATCCTTCAAAACTGATCATATTTTAATTGGTATTGGTAGATGACATGAGATAATGCGTGACAAGTACTGTAAAAGTATTTAACCAATTTCACTGAAAATATCCTTGCTTGTAACGAGTTCTTTCGAATATTACTTCTTAAAAACATTCTACAAAGTTTAGCTTTTTTTTTCTTTATTTCTATGAACCATGTTATTATTTACTCTTGTCAGGTAGAACAGAGAATTTTAATGTTTGCTACAATTAGTTTTTAAGGTATCTCAATTACACAGTATTTTAAAAGCATTTCATGCTTTATCTTAAAAAAATACAAATTAATTCTAGTTGTTTTTTTAATGCTTATTTGCTATCTTAACTATACGATATACTATATACGGTCATCATCATCGTAGTTTATTCACAATATGATACAATGTGAAACGGGAAAAGAGATTTACACTAAAAATTAAAGATTGCAAATTATGGTCTTCCAAGTCTCTCTATCTTGAGCTAACTGGTAGATGTCAGATGGAGTTTTACAGTTCAAACTATTGATGGTTTCACATATGTATTGCCAAAATTGTTTGCATGGTCTTCCTCTACTGCGATTGCCATCTTCTGATTTATACAGAATGAGGGATTCCAAAAAAGAAAAAAAAAGAGTGAGAATTCATGATGCCTGGGTTGATGTCCAAGCCATCTGAGTTGTAGTTTTTTGACTATATTGACAAGTAGTTCTTGCTTAGCTAGATTTAGCACAGCCGAGTTAGTGACACGGTCCATCCAAGTATCAGTCTGAGACGTCGTTCCAAAGGAGTTAATTAGATCTGTAGTTTTTTTTTTTGTTATTTTTTATTTTTATTATTATTATTTTTTTTTTTTTTTGGTGCTTATTGTCCAGGTTTGAGAACCATACAAGAAGATGGATCTACTGGTTGCATGGTATAGTTTTAATGATATTAATGATGATTTTCGGATAGGGTGGAGTTTGTTATGGAAGACTAGAGCCAGCTGTTTACGTTTTCTAATATCATTTTCTGTATTGCTCATGTACGATCCAAGGTATTGAAAGTCCTTAACTCTTTCTAAGGATTTATTGTTGATATGAAGTATAAAGTTTTCATAACCTATTGAGAATACTTTGGACTTTTGGATGTTGATTTGCAGACCAATAAGTTTAGTCTGTGCCTCTAGTAGACTGAGATGTTTTCGTGCATTTGTTGGTTCTGTATCGATAAGTACAACATCGTCAGCCAAGCTAAGATTAGTTATTTGCATGGTGTGGGTGGATGTTTTAATGTTAAAACCAAGATCTTTTGTGTTGCTGGTCCGCAAGATGTAGTCCAAGCATACCAAAAACAAATAAGGTGCTAGTACAGCGCCTTGCAGGACTCCTGTTGTCACTGGAAAGGATTCAGATGTTTCTGTTTTAAAGATTATTGTAGCATTGTAGTCTTTATAAGGTGCTGAGATTGCTTATATGATTTTTGAGGGTAGACCATAGAAGCTGAGTATTTTAAACATTGCTTCTCTATTAATGGAGTCAAAGGCTTTTTTAAAGTCTATAAAGGTTAAAGTGAGTGGCAAGCTTTTATCACGTGAACCTTCTATGATTCTTCTGATGCAATGTATCTGTTCTACTGTACATCGTTTTGTTAGAAATCCAGCTTGGTTTTTTCTTAAAAGTGGTGTTAAGGTTTTACTCTATTGAGTATCATCCTATTGTAGATTTGAACTGTGGTTGATAGTTATTACTTTGCTATATTTAGCAAAGTAATAACTACTTTGCTAAATGTAGTTATTACTTTTAAACACTTTAAAAAAGTGTTTAAAGCTTGATTCATTATGGCAAAGGAATTGGAATATACGATATACTTCATAATTTTCGATTTTTTTTTCAAGAAAAATGTGCACCCGCCCCCTATTTGATCAGTTTGTAGTCGATCCTTAACTTCCACTGACAGATTAAGGATTCTGTTATTAACTGAAGTCCATATTAATTAGACTGTTTACGTCAGTATGAAGTAAATATGAAACTAAAACAATTGTAATTGAACATTTATTATATTTAAATATGCATCATGTCTGTTAATTATGTCTAGTAACTTCGTGTATTATCTTTACAGTTTAGCTGTTTTAGGATGAAATGTCAGACATTATATCGCAAAAACTATATAATTCACTGAAAAATTTCCAAAAATTCATAATGCTCCTAAAATTGTTTAACGTTTTAAACTAATGACTAATGATTAAAAAAAAAAAAAAAAAAAAAAGAGGAAGAAGAAAGATATTTTGGTAGTGGAGCAGTCTGTTTTATAATAACCAGGCTAAAAAAAATTAAATGAAAGTTTAACTTAAAGGATATTAATTTCACATACCTGTGTGAAAAATTTTTTGAATACAATGGTAAAAAACTTGATATAAGATTTTATCAGCGCTGAGATGGTATATAATTAAAGGTGATGAGCATATGATACTGATAGCTGAGTGTAGATATACATCCAGATAGACGAAAAAATTAATACCGAAAAAATGACTTACACAAATTAAGAATTTAATATAACAAATTAAAATCCGTTATATCACGGTAAGACAGCAACATACATGACGGGTGCTGGCTATTTCGTTTAAAGTCACAATTATGAATTATATAATTCACAAGTTACCACAAAATTAGAATTAGTGACTAAATTGTTCGTTATAATCTCACATATTCTAAAAATTTCAATTCTCAGATAAAGGAGCTATGAAAACAATTGCATTTATATATATACCCATGCTATTTAAAACACAATTTGCATCAGGACGTTGACAATAAGAATGATGAAACCATTCAATGCAGTTATTTTATATATAACGATAAAACACAGTGTATCGATATTAAAAGTGCGCAGGTATCTGCTTATCGAAAGCAACTGAAGCAGCTGAGTGGAACACTAACCTAATCAGTGATACGACACAAACGAAACCACTTGAAACGCTGGTTCGCACGCAATGATAAAATCGCTTTTATAAAGCCACGACGAAACAAAATGACTAAGAACAGTGTGATAGCATAGTTCAATAACAGTAATGACATTCATATCTTCACATATACTAAATGTGGAGAGTTATACAATAGTAAGATGATAAATATTACCCTTAAATCTGCCATCGACTTTTATGAGATGTCGCACTGCAATTCAAAGCCTAGACGATTTAGCAGGCGATCTTAACGATTTAGCAAGATTTAAATCTTTGCAAGTGCTCCACTAAGCTATTAGGTTCAAGACTACAGGGGAAAAAACTATTTTGTTAAGGAACATCTTTTACTTAGTATAGAAATTGTGAATGTAAATTTGTCCCAGGTTCGGCGTTAGTAGGTTAGCTTGCAATGAAATAGCTAGTATTATGAATAAACTAGAAACTTCTTAGAACCCGAATGGTTGAACGACTGGAGAAGCTATAAAGTGTTTCTACTCTACTCTTTAACAGAAATATGAATTACGGTTAATTACGTGTATTTTCCAGTTTGTGGGAAGGAAATTCCACAAACCTATGTGGCTTATTTGAAGGCGAACTAGAATAATGTCAACTTACTCTTGGAGGGAAAAAAAAAAAAAAAACGTGTTTTTTGAAAAGTATAAATGAGATATATATACAGTGACTTAAAAGTATTGGGTATTTCTTTATACTCGCCCGTGCGTGCGCACACACACACACACGTATAACTTCCACCCATCAAAGGATCTAAACCTATAGATATCAGTACCGTAGGTGGGCTAAGGATTTTTTTCTGTTTTTATTATTAATTTCATCATTTTTTGGCATTTTTTACGTGATCCACAACTTTGCACTATACACCAAAGACGAAACTTTTCCAAGCCACTTCGGGTCTCCAATAAGCAGGATGGTCTCTCACAATGGACAATAAACTTCACCTTCCACCTAAAGACAATCACAAGCATCCCTGTCCACGGTGGTATTCGAACCAGCAATCTGCTGGTTGTTAGTCGAATCTCGACAACCAGGAAGTCTAGTTATAACAGATTCCCATACGCAATTTTACTGGGACATTCGAACGGAAAGTGACCGATGACAGAAAATAGCCAACAAGGCGCAACTGCAGTTCGTTGTTAATGCGACCGAAGCAATGTTGTGCAGTGCCGTCCAGCTAGAGAACAGGACGTAAGGACAGCCTTATCTACAGGATGAAAAACACATCCCGAAGAAAAACCTGTATGTATGTATGTATGTATAAGTATAAAACCGGACTCACCTTCGGTTAAAACGCTCTTAAAAGTTTTTTGCGTAATGATTCAAAACTTGGATATTGAAGAAAGAAGAAATTAAGATTTTGGAAAGCTTTGAGATGTGGATTTGAAGAAGGATGGAAAAATCAAATGGGCAGATAAAATAACTAATGATGAGGTCTTAAAAAGAGTAGAAGAAAAAAGAAGTCTGTTAAGGAGAATAAAAAGAAGAAAGGGAAACTGGATTGGACATATTCTGAGAGAAAATGGAATCATCAGAGTTGCCATCGAAGGAAAAAATAGACGGAAAAAAATCCCAGAGGAAGAGTAAGGAAAACAATGCTAGATGACATGCTGAATAGAGCCAGGTACATAACCTTGAAAGAGAAGGCTCAGAACAGAAGAGAGCGGAAGGAAAGTTTTTGCTACTAAGAGAAGAAACTGCTCATTTGCATGAATATTTAAGAAGTTTTAAAATCCTTCGCAGATGGGATTGTTTTTTAAAAAAATTAAATCGACCTTGGTGTTTGTTTATATTTTTTCTTGCAAGTTCAATTTGCCGATTCACTGAACCTACTTTCATTCTTTCCAACTATTTCGACTCTGTGTGAAATGGCCTTCTCCATTAAGTATTCCTCAAAAGTCTACATACAACATTGATCTGCTAATATATGCTATACACTCAGTCACTCTTCTCTGGATATATTCGATTTCCTGACATCTCTTTAAAACTCTTGTGAGTAAAGCTGGACGCCATAATCCAATACTGTCGGACTAAAGACTTGCAGCAATGGTATCATTACTTCCTCCTATAACTGAAGCTTCTAATGAATCCTCCCACCTGCTGAACTTTACTAGTTAGTGGTCTCGCCAATATAATTGCTGAACATAAATTCCCTATTAAAAAATGCCCACATTTTTAATCCATTAACTTTGTCCATCACCTTATATCCACCTAACATTTTCTTACGGAATTTAAAATTTAAACAACTGAAAAAAAAAAAACGATAAATGTTTCTTCACCAGGTGGAAATTACTATTCATAAGCACTATTGAAAAGAAAATCATCAACATGTATATGATTTATAATACATTTTATATGGAAGCCAAGAATCATATGCAACAGAAAAATGAGTTTAATGACCTAGCCCATATTCCGAACATTGAGCCTTATATCCACCTAACTTCCAGGATGGATCCTGGAATACTAAAATAATGGAATTCTAGCTAAAGGGATATTTATTTTGAGAAAGAGAAGCGAGAAACTGTCAGCAATTTAAGATATGATGATTCCTTCATATGTGCCCAGACATAAATGGAGCGATGAAAAAAATTAGGATTTGTACAGACAAGCTATTTAGTGAATCCTCTATATTCGGTTTGAAGGCACTTTTGTTGCACACAACAGGGAACTAAATATTTTCAATACCAATGATTTATTCCACCAAGTTGGTAGTATTATTATGCCAAAATGCAGACTAAGCAGTGGAAATTGAGATTTCACTGGCCTGACACTGTCCGAAACAGCCTGACCAGTATATCGCAGTAACATAGGTGCTTAGGGTTTCTACTTTGTGCATGAATACAGTAAGTTCGCCAGAATAAATAAGTAATAAAAACCGAAACTACTGGTTTGACAATGGTTTTGTTCTGTTCTTTCATATGTCTATATGAGTGAAATCCATACTTAGGAGTTTTTAATTTGATCTTCCCACTTCGAAGGATAATAGACAATAACTAATAGACAGCGCCTTGTGAGCTTAAATCGTAAATACGGCCTTGATATTTTTCGAATTTAATTCTGCAGTTTGGTATAAGAAGTACCAATATTAATTTTTTATCAAACTGAGATAGACGCATTTGAAAATTCTGTTCAACGGTCATCGCATAAATAACTTCTTTTTTTTTTTTTTAACAGAACATTTTTATGATTTTATGCTAATTATATTTTGGTATTTGTAGTACTAAAATTATAAAAGTTTGAAACTAAAGACTGCTTAAATCAATCTGGTCAGAAACTGATATAGGTATATCTTGTACTAAACCACAGAAGTACTGTGATAATTATATAGTGGACAGATTAAATAACTCTGAATGCATACACTGAATCGCTTATTATGTAATTCTAGGAAAATACATAAGCACCTATTTACATGATTTTATTTGTCTATTCGAACGTGAACACAGCTCTGAAGTTCTACAATGGTTTTGATAAAATCTGGTGTTTGGTACACTGCTTGGAAAGAAGTCAACGCTCCAGTTCATCCCACAGATGTTCAATAGGGTTGAGATCAAGGCTCTGTGGAGGCCAGTCAAGTGTGGTGACGTTCATGTCCACAGTTACAGCAGCAACCTTATGACATGGAGCGTTGTCTTGCTGAAACGGGCAATGGTCAGTTCCGTAGAAACGTCACAAAGTAGGAAGCATTGTATCCAGACTGTTCAAGGTTCGTGGCACTACAGAGGTCCAAGGCCAACCCAGGAAAAACAGGATCATACCATCACATCGCCGCCACCAAATTTCATACTTCGGGTTATGCACTCTAAGAGACGTTCACCGGGCATCCGCCACACACACACCCATCTGCTCGATAGAGGGTTTAGCGTGATTCGTCGCTCCATAACACAGCTTTCCGAGCTTCCACGTCTCACTGTACACACTCTTTGCACCACTGAAGACGAAACTGTTATTATCCTTCGTAGCACGCTATAGTCACGTTCGGTGAGTGTGGTGGGTCATCCACTGCGGGGTAGAATTTGCAGTCGACTCCCCGCGTTTCCATCTCAGTATGGTATCACTGATTGTTGACTTGGGATGGCCCAATTGGTCAATAATTTTCCGAACAGATAGGCACGCAATACGACATACTATCACAACGCCTTACAAACCCCTTCAGTTCCCTTCTCGCAACCATTTCACCCAGACCTGGAGGAATCATATTTCTCAAAATTCCTCAAATGAATGCCAGTTCAATGTGTTAGTAAATGTAAAATTATGTACATTGGTGTAATGAGATCTCCAGTGGCGTATTACAATTACAAATTGTAATACGCACTGGAGTATTACAATTTGTAATACAATTATTTGTATTACAGATGCTAGGGTCATTCTATAGAAACTGATCAAGCTAGGGATCTTGAAGTTTTGATGTATAGAAAGCTGACGTTCAAGGATCATATAGCAAACATAATCCAGAGGTTAATAGTAATGATGCGATGAGATGTGACTTATCACATCAAGGCCTCTTGTTGGCATGGCACCTCTTGTGTGCAGATCCAGTCTTCTAGTTTCGAGCTGATGCAGATACCTTGGAGAGGGTATAGAGGGGAGTGGTAAAGATGACATCAGGATTATGGAATGTAGATTACAAGGGTAGATTGAGAATATGCGCACTAACAAAACTGACAGACAGAAATAGAGGGATGATATGATGGAGACCTACAAACTTCTGAAAGGGTCACACAGTATGGAGGGATATGGCATTTTTCATTTCACGGAAAGCAGGAAGAGGACGAGATGGCATCTTAGCAGTTGAGAATGAATGCGTTTAGAAATGGAGTGATTTTCCTCTCATAGAGCGATGAGTGAATGAATTTAAGAATATATTATTATGTGAGTAATGTCTAGCCTCCCTCGATGAGTTCCCTATTCGTTCTAGGATGCCAGACATCACTCACAACAGGAGGGATTATGGACAGGAATAAAAGGACAAATGTGATTTTACTCTTGTCCACAGCTGTCCTTGAACCTTGTTTACATTATTACTTAATATAAATACATATTTTCACCTCCTCCCCGACACGCACAACTTGCTTTTCTAAGTAAATTCTTTTTGTTTTAAAAAAAATCAATAAATACTGTAGATATTTTCTAACCATAATGACATCTATAAATCATGAAACGCTGTATATGATGATCGATGACTATTCATTAACAAGCGCTTGGTTATAAGGATTTGGTTAGAATGTGTGCTTTTATTTCAAATCAAAGCAAATTTATGTGATATATTTTGTTAAAGTTCAAGATACAAACAAGAATAAAAATAAAATCAACAATAATATATCATTCTCGCCCAACAATTTATTTTTATTTGTTTATGTGTTATTTAAGTCCTTGAATGCTAGATACATTGAAGTCCTTTGCAGTTACTAGCCTTGCATACAATCAAAAATACTTCACTTTTCGCCTATGTAAATATATATTTTTTTAAGTTACTCTCTCTCACACAGACGTTTGGTATGTATATTATGCACCTCACAGCAAAATCCACAAATGATCGGACAAAAGTTCCCATAATTGGATATTCGTCAAGTGTAACAAATCATCGCTACAGAAATGCTAAAGAAAACCGAAAGCTATGAATTAACATAAGAGTTGGGGAATGCGAAGGTAATATGCGTGAAGCATGCGACAGGATTTAAGATACAGAACAAAGTCACATTTCTGAAGGACAGTTTTGGTTACTAATAATTTCACATTCACCACTGAACCTTTCCCTTCATTGAGGAGAACCACCTTATCACCAAAGAAATTTAGGAGGACAAAACAATCGACGAATTTCTTAAATTGTTAACCAACCGACCGTAACGAAAGGAATTGAGTATGAACTATCACAGTTCTTTATAAAACAAATCTAAGCACCTACGCTATATCACACCGTTCAGTAACCTCGTGTGTCCCGTGCTACTAGGTAGCTTCCTGTCTAGGACAACAACCTTGAATAATACTGACGCCAATATAACTTTCTTTCTCTCTCTCTCTCTGCCACTCCAAGAGTTGACGGTCACACGCTAAGTCATAGTTAAGAAACGGGAATCTAATTTCTTCCGATAACTATCTTATGAAGTCACGGGATAGTATACGTTTATGACAGAAGTCATACAAATTATCCCGCAATTTCAAAAGCGCTCTTGAAAAAGTCTGGGAGGTTATTGATATTCAAACAAATAACAGAACCACTTCAGTTTCATTATTATACTTAAAAGCAGGAACTTTATACTACAGCGAACAACTACGCCTTTATAAAATAAGAACTTCGTTGTGAGGACCGGGTTGTGGATAGGGAGATTCATATAATATATTAGTAAACTAGCTTCGTAAATGCCCTTCTTTGTTTAGATTTTATGAAAAATACTTCAAAAGAAGAAGGATTTTCCTTGTAAAGAAATTACTTTTCAAAGAATTATTTAATTATGCATCAATCAATTGAAGTCAGAAGCAAATATACTGCGCCAGTCGTGACACACTAAAGAAATAGAAATAGAAAGAGAAATAGCACAGTCGTACTATTTCTCTTTCAACATAAATTGCATTCTGCACTTTATCAGTGGTATCGCATCACAAAATATATGCAAATGTTGGAAAAACAGATGATGGAGAATGTAGTTAGAATAAAGTTTTTGGTGGCATATGTTTGTTAACTGCGTGCTGGCTGATTTGTCCCTTTTGTGGAAGTAAAAATCCTGCTACCACATGAGACCAGCTAACTTACCTTCACTTTAAAAGTTCCTCCCTTGATGGGTTCAAATCCAGGTCTTTGTAAATGTCAAGTCATTAAACTAAAAATATCATAATTGAGGCTTGTGGGAAGGTTAAAATGCGGATCTTGTTACGATCAATTAACTTAAAATAATATTTACTAAACTTGAAATCATTTTGATTCTATGTTTCCAAAGATTAAATTTTAATCTTCAATTGATAGAATATGAACTTGCAACATAACTATTCGAAGATATTCTGGTATTTTACTTTTCTCCTAAATAAAACGTATTACATGCGGCTGGCAGAGTAGCAAAACTTTTGAAACGCTATAATCCATGGGAACGACAAGAATGTTTCTAGTAGGATTGTATCATTCAGGTATAGCAGTTATCAAGAACTACCAAAGGTGGAACAAGTTCTGTATTTCATCAAAAACTTTGTGTTCAAGGTGCACGAGTTCTTATTTAACCATGTCAGATAAACTTAATTCAACTTGGATTATAAATCAGGAACATTATACATAATTTACTGAGCATGAAGCCATTCTGGTGGAGAGCGTAGTTATAACTCTTAATCTGGTCCGTGAAGGTAAACCTAATTTGTAATGCAAAGTAAGAGTTATAAGTTGCAGTTTATCTACTCTAAAAATTTCAGAATCTCTTAAATATGAAGTCTGAATATATTATAATGTTAGGTTGTGAAGTTTAATGTATAAACTAATCCTGTTAATAACGCTTTGGTGCATATCATCAACAGTTACTAAAATGAACACAGGAAATCGAATCCTTCCTTGGCTGTTTACCAACAGATCTAGAATTTCCAGTAGGTTTCCGGCTCCTATGAAAATATCACAACCGGGATATTGACAGGAAATGTGAGCAGCATGCGTGAAGCGTCCGTGAGAAAATTTACATCGTCTTCTATCAAACACAACCAATGCTAGAAATGTTTCAGAAGTAACGAGGGCTTCCCCTTCTGTTTCTGACGCAGACAAATACTACACTAGTTTACTAGAAAATATATTGTTATGAGACTGTTATTAAAATTAACATTCATTAATGTGACGTAACAACAGCATCGCGAAATTCTATAATGATGGAAGAGACCAAAAAATTGAGTGGCTCAGAGAAAGCACGCAGGATACCAGTTCAATAGGTCTGTTCTTGCAGATGAAAAAAATCGTACTTGTATAATGTTATTTCAGTTACATTTAGCTCTTTGATATGAGATTTGGCAGGATCTTTAGAAAAATTATTTTATGTGGTGCTATCAGTTAATAAGAGTTAATTTTTCTACGATATTCAGAGGAATGATGACAATCGCTCTTCCTTTCTCAGTCTTCATCGTCATAAATCATAACAATATTATTATTTACACACATCCATAAATGTATTAGGATTATATTAATAATAATAACATTATTATCTGAAGCTACCCTTCGAACGTTTTTTTTTTTTTTTTTTTTTTTTTTTGTAAAGTTACTTTGAGGATACCGGCTCTGTACAAATTTCACCTTAAATCATTGTTAATTAGCAGTTTCAGGTGGAATGGCTCCTGAAAAAATATCATTAGTTAGAAATGGAAATCTGTTCAGAGTTGCATTTTTCACACTAAAACTGATTTCATCAAAAGCTAAATAAAAGACGTATTTTGGGGGTGAAGAATCTTTGGCTTAACTCCAAGCTTTCAACAAAACTTTCGAGAATTTTTCAAGAATTCCAAGATTCTTGGAAGAATCTTGGAAAACTTCCAAAAATTTTCTAAAATCCATAATGCTGTAATTGTGTCAAAAAGTTAGTGCTCCAATATATGGAATCGCCAAATCTGTATCTAAATTGATATTGCGGAAGCATATCTTCCACACATGAAAATATTTCAGATTTTGATGTATGGAAGATATCCACCCACATGATATATATATATATATATATATATATATATATATATATTAACTAACTCAAGTGAAGAAAGAATTTCTTCAGATTTTGTCATACATTCCGGCTCTATACAAATAATAGGCCAAAGGAGACAGCGGTAACATTATCTGATCTAACTTATTAATTTTTACATGATTATTCAAGTAATAAGAAATATCAATAATTATATCTATTAATAGTTTAATTAATTAACAGATATATGCATGTGCCCTACCATTATCCATCTAGCCAGAAACTTTCTATCATTAAAAGCTTTGACGTCCGAAATCGTAATTCGTTAAAATTAAAATCTTTTAAGAACTGACTTTCTTCAAATAGTTATAATGTATCGTCCACTAAGTTATACATTCACGTTTTTCTTTCAAAAATAAAATATTTAAAGCAAAACTCAAAATGGTATCACTCTCAGCTTCGACATTACATGTGTTACGAATATGAAATGATATAGCGATTTGCTGACAAATGTACGCCGAGACAATCTTCTAAAAACAGAAATCGAGCTATTCGATTTTATATGTAAAAGACATCTGGGTGGGTGGGAACCCTATGACAATTCAATTACTCCAATTCTTCTATAGTTAGAAAATTAGCTTCTTCCTTTTCTCCACGAAAGACAAATTTACATCCGTGATATCTATATATTCCCTTCTCATGTAATCCTAATATGGACAACCGATCTGCTGAAGTGAGACGTGAAGAACACATGGACTACATTCGTTTTCCAGAATATGTAATGTCTGAACCAATGTCAAGAATTAGATGGTAGATGGTATGATATAACACTTCATCACAACTCCTTTAAAATGTAAGAAATTAATCAAAGAATGTTGCGAGGCTTTTCTAAATCATCCTAACTTGAACAAGAAGGATTATTGTAGAGAGTTATATGAAAAATGAATACCAGATATACAAGTACATTCAAATTTTATGTATTCACTTAAAATTTGAATTTATATCACTTAATTTCACTGATATTATATATATATATATATATATATATATATATATATATATATATATATATATATATATATATATAAAATCAGTGGGGGTGCTTAAGGGTCAAAGCTGTATAACTGAGAGGAGACCTCCACATAGCCTTTAAAGGAATGCGGAGAACCGACCAGGGCTTCTGACCTAATGTCCAATCCTCACCTTCTCGTGGTGTACCCTGTTGGGTATCTACTTTGATACTGAACGAACGAGGATGGGCTGGCAATTTGGGATTTAGCCGACCAAATTGTATTCTTATTGGTTAAACCAAAATAAAAAATGATGGTACAACATGACAAAATTTCATGCCGGCTGGGGCGTCGCCCGGTTAAACAAGGCCCCCGTTGTTTTCGCCAGGGAACCAGGGCGAACAGCGAAAAGTCAGCTACTGGAACAAATCTGAAAACAAACCCCAACTCAACATCACCAGAGTTAAAGATCGGTACTATCAATGTAAGAAGCCTGAATGGCAAAGAAATGGAGCTAGCTGAGGAATTAGATAAGTACCAGATCGACATAATAGGGGTGACTGAAACAAAAAAGACCAAAACTGGTGAGATCTTTCTGAGCAATAAATACAAAATGTTATATTCAGGCAATGACAATCAAGGAAAAGAAGGAGTAGCCATAGTATTCAACACAAAATACGAGGCTAATCTTCTTGAATGGCAGTCAGTCTCAAGTAGAGTAATGTGGGCAAATATGAGAATGGGGAACTGGACAATGAGACTTATTTGTGCCTATGGTCCCACAGAAGGTTCTACTAAGGTAGAAGTGGAGGAATTTTTTGATGCTTTAGAAAAAGCAACTGACACAATGAAAAAGGAAAAGTTGGTCCTTGTTGGGGATCTAAATAGTAGAGTAGGAAATGATTGTGAGACATACAAAAATATTTTGGGAAAATTTGGAGAAAAGAGCAAAGCTAATAATAATGGCAAATATCTGTTGGATTTCTGCTCAGGACATGGACTGGTTATTACTAACACCATGTTCCAACATAAAAATCTGCACAAATTCACATGGAGAGAAGAGGCTAGGAATAAGAAAAGTCTCATTGACTATGTTATTGTTGATAGTGATGTTTTCTCCCTGGTGCAGGACACCAGAGTGTACAGAGGATTTGAAATTGGAAGTGATCACTATTTAGTCTTGAGCAGGATAAAATTGAATTTCATATTGAAAAGAATAACATGTAAGAAAGTTTTAAAGCGAATAAAAGTTGAGCAGCTCTCAGATGTGAACTGTAGACTAAAATACAGAAATATTATTGAAAAGAAAATGAAAGAGTTTGAGAACAGGAATCAAACCTTGGAGATTCAGTTGCAAACTCTGAAGGAAACATTGATTGATTCTGCCAGAGAGGCATGTGGTGAGGTTGTGTGCAAGGATAAAAAAATCAGAACTCCCTGGTGGACACAGGAAGTTAAAGAGGCAGTGAAGGAAAAGAAGAAAGCATATCAAAAGTTCCTGGCAAATAAGGCAGCTGTTACTCTTACAGAATACAGAGACAAATGTAAGAAAGCTAAACAGTGTGTAAAACTAGCTAAACAAAAGTCATGGGAGGACTTTGGCAAGAATATAGAAAATAAATATCAAGAAGGTGGCAAAATATTCTGGAGGTTGTTGAAGAAGCTTAGGAATGGAGGAAAGAGTGCTGTAAAAGGAATTAGAGATGATAAAGGTGAAATGAAAACAGGAGAAAAAGATATCCTTGAAGTATGGAGTAATTACTTTGAAAAACTGCTAAATGAAACAAGCAGTGATGACAGCACAGTGATAAAAAACACTGACCAGGCATGCAGTCAGGAATACATATCCATACTTGAAGTAGAAAAAGCCATCAAAGGCTTGAAATGTGGAAAGGCAGCAGGAGTAGATGATATTCGACCAGAAATGCTGAAGTATGGTGGTATAAGAGTCTTACAGTGGCTGCACTGCATAGTTCAGAAAGCCTGGACAGAGGGACGAATTCCCAATGATTGGAGTAGAGCTCTCATAGTACCCATATATAAAAAGGGAAATAAAACTGAATGTGAGAATTACAGAGGTATTTCCCTACTGAGTGTTCCTGGCAAGATCTATGCAAGTATACTTGAGAAACGGTTGAGAAGAATTGTGGAAGAAAAGCTTGGTGAAGAACAAGCTGGATTCAGGCCAAATAGAGGCTGTCAGGATCAGATCTTCACTTTACGACAAATAGTCGAGAAAGCATGGGAATATAACAAAGATCTGTATTTAAGTTTTGTCGATTTGGAAAAGGCATATGACAAGGTGCCAAGAGAGAAGCTATTCAATACGCTGCAGTTATATGGTGTCAATGGGGCATTATATCAAGCAATACTTAGTCTTTATTTGAGTTGTGAGTCAGCAGTTAGAATTGAAGGAAGTACAGGAAGATGGTTTAATGTTAAATCTGGTGTGAGACAAGGATGTACATTATCCCCCCTGTTATTCATTATCTATATGGATCACATTATGAAGGAATGTGGTATTAAACCTGATATCAAAATTGGAGATGTTAATGTCAGCTCTTTGCTTTATGCGGATGATGTTATACTTCTAAATAAATCCGCTACAAGTCTGCAAGATTCTCTGACTAAATTGAATAGCTGTTGTAATAGATATGGTATGAAGGTCAGCAATAAAAAGACAAAGACAATGAAAATAGGCAGAATCATTGAAAATGTCAACTGTGTTGTGAATGGAGAACCTGTGGAACAAGTAAAACATTTCAGCTACTTAGGCACAATTTTTACTGAAGATGGTAAACTAAATATAGAAATAGACAACAGAATCAGCAAAGCTGGTATCGTGGGAAGTCAATTGAATAAATTCATATGGAATAAGAAAGAAATTAGTCGGAACACTAAATTAGCTGTATACAAGACTGTGTTCAAACCAATTTTAACTTATGGATCTGAGAGCTGGGTCAGAAGTAAAACACTTGACCAAAGACTAGAGACCGCAGATATGAGAGTCCTGAGAAAGATTAGAGGCGTGAACAGATGGCATCAATGGCAATATCATATTAAAAATGAGGATATTAGGAAAGAACTTGACATTGTCAGCATCCAGGAATGCGTTAGCAGAGCTAATCTCAGATGGTATGGTCACTTAAATAGAATGGGAGAGGAAAGATTAGCAAAACAAGTGTTCTCTGCCAGGTTGGCAGGAAAACGACCCAGAGGAAGACCAAGATATAGGTGGATTGATACGGTACAAAGTGCCTTAGACGATAGAAATATAAGATCTGATAATGTTGGAGTCTTGACAAGTAACAGACTGATTTGGAGGAAAATTGTAGATAGGAAGTTAGTAATGATGTAATTTTTTCATGTAGTACTGTCATATCCTGTACACCCCTTGAGGGTACATGGCAGGAATTTGATGATGATGATGATGATAAAATCAGTGTAGAAAAATCCTCGACACCGCAAAGGTAAAAGAAGGGAAAGAATAATACTAAATATATATATACAGCAATCCCTCGATTAGTGCGCCTAATGCAATCTTTAAAACGGGCGCATTAATCGAATATATATATATTACATAATAACCTATGGGAAACAGTATAATTCGTTCCTCAAATTTCTTTTTTGAACCTTAATTTTTTTTATAAAAGAATTAAGATATGTTTCAGGGCCTAGTTAAAGGAAAACCATATAGCTGAAAGACAATAAAACATATTCAGAATATAAATTTTATTATTATACTTCTTAACAAAGAATTGAGCTAATGTAGTTTGGCGGGAATTTTTTTTTTTTTTTTTTTTCATGCAACCGACGGTATGGCCCTATTGCCTCTTCTACTCTTCTACAAATTTTACTGCTTCTCTCTTCATCATCGAATCTTTTTCACAGATCCATTTTTTTTTTTTTTTTTGCTCACTAATTCTTTTATTCATGATTAAAGCTTGGGAAAATACTTTAAAATAAAAAAGTAAGGAAAACACACTGATATAACATTGCAAAGGAGGCACGAGATCATCATCATCATGCATATCAAGGATTTAGGCCTAGCGTGGCCTGTTCTGTCTTAGAAGTCATCGTTAAATCGTTCAAGAGGACGTCCTGGTTTTCTTTTTCCTAATGGCTTGTTTTGGTAATCTTTCTATTTTCATTCTTTGAACATGTTACATCCATTTATGTTTATATTTCTTAATTTTTCTCTATTAGGCACGAGATACGACCATCAAAACGCTATGTAATTATAGTACGCCCACACTATTGTATAGCTTCGCTTATCTTGGTGCCAAGAATAGTCGATTCATGCTGAAGGGGAGAAAGAAATGAAGGACGTACGAATCGGTCGCCAACACGCAAAATCACGTGCTTTATAGATAAAATTTCCCAACTGTTATACAAGCAAAATAGTTACCATTTTAAAAACTACAATGATCATAAAAGAGAAGTTAATTTTCCGACGTGTAATAATAAACCACTCATTCCAGAAAACGGACTGATTACCCTATTATCGGAATGGATTCTCCTTTTTTGTGACATGCGCAAAAGTGTCGAAGGGTTTCCAATCTGTGGGCGTACTATAGCAGACGACATAAATATTGGCGGTAAATTTTGGAACATAATATACATGGAAGTAGTGTAGTAGGCCATTAAAAATAACTTTGTAAAATGTTTTAAATATGTAACTAAATTATTTCATTCTAGTGAGTGATTTTTTTAAAATAGTTAGCCATAAAAATGTATAGATAGAAAATTTTTAAAATCTGTAACATTTATTTTTAAGATGTATATAGGCACACTAATCGAATTTGGGTATCGAAAAAAAATGACGCACTAATATGGGGCGCACTAATCGAGGGATTACTGTATGTATATTAATCCTATATTTTTTCGCAAGCACTCTGTCATTTTTTAGAGTCTCCGCCATTCTTTATACTGGTTGATATGCTGTATGTTGAAACTGTGAAAGCTGTTGCTCAGAAGTTCGAGCTCTTCATGAACCTCCAGCTCCTCATAGTCCACAAAACGGAGTCCTCGGAGTGCATCCTTTAGAGGGCCATACAGGGTAATCAGAAGGCACCAGATGCGACCTATATGCGGGATAGGGAAGAACAGTGCACCCCCAGTGGCACACTCAGGATTTAATCTTGGAGGGGACCGAGTTGAGTAGACGATTTGCGAATACACACTACGCATCGCATACGACCTATGACTGAGCATCTCCAGTGATCGTTAATTCATAAGTAGTATAGAAATAGAAGACACGACACAACACAACATAAATAAAAAAAAAAAAAAAAGAATTTTAATTAGGAAAAGATTTTTGAAAAATTTTCTAGTGTTTTTTCCTTTTCTTTTGGGGGGGTACCCCGGACCCTTGGCTCCTCCCTCTGGTCAACCCAAATATTGCAATTGCTGACATTTGCTGTTTAAATTTCTGAACGAGCGTCTAACTGTACTCACGTCTCAAACATATTTTTTATACAATATAAATTGTCATCGTATTCACAAATTTTCTGCAGTAAGGAATCTCTGCATCGTATGAGCATCTATAACAACTGCCATTTTGAACTACCTGTGTGCTGATCGCCTCACAGAGCCTCTCATTGTAATGGAACTGCTGTCCTCGAATCAAAAATGGGAATACTTTCATACTGCACTTCATATATATGACATGATAGAATTAAATCAGGAACCGGCAATAATGAAAATATAAATACACTGAATGGAACATGTTAAAAAGAATGCAAATGGAAAGACTATCCACACAAGTTCTTCATTATAAATATCAGAATAAAGAAGATCAGGTCGTTCACTTCTGGCTAATATCGTAAGATGAAACAGGCCATAATAGGCGTAAATCCTAATTGCAAGATTTAATATACAGGTAACCTTCGTATAACGCGGTTTCGATACGCGGTCTACAAATTGTAGTATCCCTTGTTGAACGCGGTACTTATACAACGCGGTTTCAATATAAGACGGTTTACAAACTGTAGTAACCCTTTATCTTTTCATATATTTTTCGCGCGACTTAAAAATCAAATTTTATCTTCGTCAAATTTGCGTCGCGCATGTAGTTATGAGTAGCGAATTTATATTAGGGGAAATACCCTTTAGTACGCATGTATGTCAATGGCTTATCATATAAAGTGTTTATTGTTGAAAATTGTCTTCGTTTTCTGCCAGGAAAGCGCATTAAAAATCATAAGTGTGTTAATCTCAAGCTGAGCACTTTATTTGGTGTGTTACATACACTATGTAATGCTTTTTTTTTTATGTAAAACATTTATTTTTATAGTAATGGCCACTTAGAGCGCTTTTGCGATACGGTTGAAGACGAAATTAGTGAATTAATTGATGGGGAAATAGATTTAAATGAGGAACTGGTACAATTAATAGATGACGTCGAACCAAATGACGGGGAAAGTTCTGCCGAAGATTCTGATTGCGATGAATCCGTTAAATAATTCAATTTTAAGAAATTAGCAGAAGGATTGAACTTGGCAAGAAATTTATTTTATGGATAATGATCTCTCAATGGAGAGCTCCGAAAAATTTACGAGACAACTGAATATTTGTTTAGCTCCGTATTATGAACTTAATAAAAATTGCAGCATAGTGGTAAGCAAGGTCTCATTACTGACTTCTTGATAACTAAACCAGCCGAGGTATGCAATGAGAATTATACAAATGATGTCCAAGAGATTTCAAGTGATGACAACGTCCGGCCACTCGTAAATAAAGAACATCTACGAAATGTTAGTTTTGAAGAGAGTGATGACGATTAAAATATGCACTTATTTTATTTTGCCTAAAACACATGCATTATATGCAATGAAGTTTACGTACAATTTATATTTTTTTATAATTTTATACTATGTATTTTTTTCATAGTTTATGTTTTCTTAACTTACATGAATTACATAAAAAAATATTTTTGTTGGATATTTCATTGTTTATATAATCTTTAAAAAAAAAAAAAACCCGATTTCAGAACCTAAACCTACTTTTTTTTTCTGTGATCTGAGGCTCGTATAAAGTGATTTATATAACGCGGCATTTCTATGGAACCTAATATCCGCCTTATACGAGGGTTACCTGTATAAATAAGTTTTTTTACCTTGGGAATAATGTATATTAGGGTTACCAAGTAATGTAAAGCACATCTCACTAAGGCACATACTCACTGAGGAGACCTCAAAAAAGGTTGAAACTGGTCTGGGTAGTGACCCCACCCATAATGCATTGCAGTATACATCTCTTAGTGAGATGTGCTTTACATTATGGAAAATACTAAGAATAGTGATCAGAGCTTTACCCACCTTTATAATGAGTTACCCTGGTGTTGCACCACCTTTAGACTTGAACTACGTTCAGGCGCAAACTTAACTGTTTGCTTACTTGGGATTAGGAGTAAAATAACCAAGTTTTTAATCCCGCATCTGATCACTTTATATAGCTTTTGTTAATGCTATGTCTAGTTTGTAGCCTGCATGACTGCCAGTATTGAAGCAAATACTTAATTTCGTATGCATTAGTATGTTTATCGGCCTCTGAAGAAAAAATTGCATTTTTAATAATAAATGGTCTTGGATTATTATTCTTTTTTGTTCATATAATCTTTTTGGCTAAGTTTTCGCTTTAACACTTTAACAATTTATGAAAAAATTATTTCTTCGCTGCCATTATAAACAAAATTTGGAAACATTCAGTATCATAAATACGTTTAATAAATGGAAAGTGTTTATGATACTGAGTCTGATACACAACTACATTAGTGCATTTCTGAATTTTGACTGGCTCCGAAGTACTGTTAGGTGGACAAAGCTATTCGTGTCATATGACATAGCGGCAAACCCGGAAAACAATCGAAAAACATTTAGGAATCAGTATAAAAATATTTTTGGGAAAATAAATACTTCTTTCTAAACTTTTAATATCCACTATTAACGGTCACATTCAGCATACTCCAACACTGGGTAAGATAAGCTAATTACTGCTGTATATCTGTTTTCAGGTTGCCGTATCGCAATTAATTGGTTACTTGCGGATAACTCAGTGCTCTCTGAAGATAAAATGATGCGTGCGTGCGTATCCCATCATCTCACTGGTCGTATTCATTTACTACAAAATCAGCGATAGTGCGATAAGTAAGTAAGGTAAACATACAAAAAACTATTTACGACATAAAACAGAATCGTCATTACGTAAATAAAAGTGGTGATTAAGCCAACACTTCTTTTCCGGTTTTTTTTTTTTTTTTTTCACTCGTCAGTGGAAAATTATCATTCGTCACGGACGAGCAGAGCAGACGAGCGCATATTTCAAGCCTTGTAGTAGGTGTGTGTACATATATAGAGTGATCTCTCTTTCCTAAATTTATTAGATTGAAAGAAATAATTCCAACTTAACAAGCTAAATGCATATGTTATACAACTAAAGAAGAAATGCTAAATGAATGCTTAAACGATAACGGGCCCTGGAAAAAATCGTAATAAACAAGTCAAGTTGTAATCTGACAACAGAAGAAAACGAAGAATCTTCAAATAAAGGACTTAATTTAGCTGGTATGTCCACTTAAAATACCTAAAGAAGCTAATTCAATGCTAATTCTTGAACAGGTTCTTATAATAAACAAGATTAGACCACAGAAATGCAACATTACCCTTAAAAGACGAAGCGCTTAAAAAAAGTCAAATCTAACATAAAACGTCTTCCACCAGATAAAGGGAATGCCATAGTTATCCTTGATGCAGAAGCCTGTGATTATAAAATGATCCAATTACTTGATATGGACACAAGCCTGTGATTATAAAATGATCCAATTACTTGATATGGACACTTATATGAAACATGAAAGAAATCATAAAATAGTACCAATAATCTACTCAATCAAGTTCACAAGATAAACAAGACAATCACTGCATTCGCTTTGGCCAGTAATTCATCACTTATATGGTGTCTCCAAAATACACAAAGAAAACATTCCGCTGACTAACTGTTGAAAGAATTGACTGATCTATCTAAAGGTTGTCTAAACATTTGGCTAAACTATTAAAAGGTCTACTGAATCCATATATTAAGAACACCGAACATTTTATTTCTATGATAAAATATATCCACTTGAAAGAAGATGAGATCAAGCAAGCGTCAGTGTCACTTCTCTTTTTACAAACACTCCTACTAAAGAAGCAAACACTACCGAAAGATAAATTCTCAAAAAAAAAGTATCGCATTTTCGAGCGCCAGCAAATATCTATATGGAAACATTCGAAGAAAAAAAAGCCATGAGCACTTACCGCTTACGACTAAGAATCTGGAAAAAAATAAAAAAAAGGGGGATATATTAGTGATGTTCTCTAGATATAGAGTTATGGTGAGGACACACACCAAGAGTTAAATCATCTGAATAACCAACATATTAAATTTAATTCACAGCAGATTTAGAAATCGATGGGTGTCTGGATGCCAGAGTTTAAGGTTGAAGATTACAATTTACAGAAAACCGACCCACACCAACAAGTATTTACATGATCAATTTAATCATCATTATCGACTCCAAAATCTAAAGGATTGTATCAACACCAGCAGCTCGAGTCCTTATTCTCATTAATGATGATGAATAAATCACCAAAGAATTCAAATTAAGTTCAGCCACATTCCAGAAGGATGGCTATGACAAAAGAACGCGTACCAGACCTTTGTTCCATCTACAAAGTTGCCATGAGATTAATAACAGCGAAATAAGAATCTCTCTCTCTCTCTCTCATATATCAGCTCCGTTACAACCAAGTTAGCGAAAATTCTTAAGTGCAAAATCCGAACCACATTCACCTCTCTAACCAAACTAAGATTCTTGCTTCATCTAGTGAAGCCCAAACCTTATACCCTGAAGTACCTCGGTGTAATTGCAATTTTCATATTATGGACAAACATAACAATCCATAAAACAGCACACAGAAAGCTCAGAGGCATTATACATACGAGATCCAAGGCCTCAGCTCTATTTACCCACGTATTAAACTCTGGGAATCCGGCCTGATTGGCCGAGTGGTTAGCATATCCGCTCTCCAGCCAAAAGGCTGTGGTTTCGAATCCCGCCATGGGTATAGATGTTTGTAGTTGTCTGTGAAAGTATTGGTGGTCGGCGGTAGATAGCGTTGGTGTTGGTGGATTGAGCGAGTGGTGGAGACAGAGTTGTAGAGTAGATGCCCTGGAGGTGTCACGTAATAATAATTCAAATGGTAATCAAGCTACTAGATACGTAGTAAAATGGGATGCATCCGAGAGATCGTACATCAAAAAGATGTTTTCATGAGATTGAAAAAAGATACTGAATGGCAATACGGAATGACGAAAATGACACCACACAGACACGCTCAACAATACAATACTAAGTACAGAAAGTTTCAAAATATAGTAATCCTCTTGTAATGACAATTATTGTATTTCACATGTTTTCTTATAAACACAAGAAATCTAAATCTTTTTTGTGTATATTTGCAAGACGAAATCCACGAAAGCAGGTTGAAACAAGCGTGCTCTTTTTCTTTCTTTCTTTTTTTTTAATGTGAATAGTTTATCCTTTATTTTCGTTTCTTTCAGCTAATTAGTATGCGTGTATAATTTGTTATGTATACACATTTCCAACACAATAATATACATTTCACTCGATTGGGTCTTTTTTTTTTTTTAATTGGTTTAAAACAAATTCGAGCGACGGTTAAATCTTTTCTGCGTATATTTGCACCAGATGAAGTCCCCGAGAGCCGGATGTAACTAGTCGTGCTTTTTTTTTTTCCTTTCTTTTTAATAATATGCGTAGTTTATTCTCTTTTTGTGTTTCTTTCGGCTTAATTAGTCAATGTGTGCGTGCGTGTATATACCGCATTTAGTCGAATATAACTCGCCCTCGGGTAAATCTCGCAACCTGGATTTTATTTTACGAAAAAAGAAATTAAAAAGTTTCGGATATACCTCGCACACGAAAAGTTTAAAACTTTAAGAAATACATAGTGAATGTTGTTATGACAGTTTTTGAAGAGAATTAGCATTTCAACTCAACAATCGTCGGCTTGCCTTTGTCGTGACTCACGCGATCTTTTGTTAATACCACACCAATCATATGCACATCTTTATAGTTGCACTGTATCTACTGACTACCATTGTGTCCGTTTCGCGCTCCGCTATCATTTCTCATTAGTCATTCGTTAGAGATTGTTCATAACTATCTCAAGTCTTGTAAATTACTGGTAACTTTTGCTTGAAATATGGAGAAGTGTTCGAGTTACAGACATGGTTTTAAACTCAAAATTATGATAAACTTAAAGATCTTATACTTCCGAAATGATAAAAGACAAACAATAATGCAACTGTTTGTTTTAATTTAATTACAGAAGCGTTGTCGCTAAAGATTCAAATATATCGCGTGATGAACGTGACCTGGTCGATAGCATAAATAACATTGATATTTAAAATTTAAATGCATTCATTTTATAAATAATGTGAGCAATTATAAATTATAATGAATACTGAGGATTTAATTATACGACATAAATACAATTATTTGAGAATGATTTTATGAATCTCTCATTGCTAAAGAACGTGTTAAATTCAAAAATTCATCGCTTATAAATTAATAGCATGTTAAAATTGTATTTGTAGTATTATTAATGGTATTTTTAGTAGCAATCTCATAAAATTTGTAAGTTGACGATTTTTTGTTGGGCCGCATGCGACCCGCGGGCTGGACAAGCCGGTTGTAAAGCCTCTAGTACAGAGGTTCTCAACCTTTTCCAGTGGTGTACCACTATATTTAATTCAAGATATTAGATGTACCAGTAAGGCAGTGGTACGCGTACCATAGGTTGAGAATCCCTGCTCTAGTATATTAGTAGCGTGCAAGGGCAGAAAAAAAAATTTTTTTTTCTGTTTTTACTAATTATATTTTGTATTTTTCTTATTTAATTTTATATAATCCGGAAATCCTGTTCTAAGGGACTAAATCCACTTCATGCCTCCAATAAGCGGGGCGATGAAGGTCATCTCCCACATAGCTAATTACAAGCATCAGGAGCAGTAAGATTCAAACACAGCCTGTTGGAGAACACCTAACCACTCAGCCAACTAGGCCAGCAATTTCGACAAGTTTGTCCTTGCAAACAGTTCGATGAACCAAAAAACTGGAAGGGGAAATGACAATTTTTTTGAAAGTATTCCAAAGAGCAAATGTAAGTAAAATTGGTTCAGCCAGAGTACTACAATAACTTGCGCACTTTCGAAAAGGTAAAAACATCTAAAGAGACGTACACACAGCTGTTTCTCAATAAACGACTGATGCGCTATAAGAGTTGAATGATCACTTGATTTACATTTTTCCATGACATATATTCTATAATTTTTTGAGATGTAATTCCAAGAATAGGCAAAACGTTGAGGAGAAAGAAGAAACTTAACATTGCATCTGAAGCCTACAGACTGCATTCTTAAAAAAATACATGAGTGGAGATTGTTCTCAAGGACAGTTTCCCTCTTGTTTAGTGAGTTCGGAGTTGAACTGTGAAGGCATGTCATAGCTGATGCACGTGTTTTAATACGTGCATCAGCTATTTCAACGTTCTGTTTTTTGCAGTTTCTACAAAGGGTTCCACAGAAACTGCAAAAAACGGAACGTTGAAACAACTGAAGTGTTTTTAGGGGGTTCTTTGAGGCACCACACAAAAGTGAAAAGTATTCAATGATTGGACGGATCTGCAATTTGTATGGATTTAACAGCTGTTCAGAAGTAAAGTAACGTCTTAAATGAAAGCGAAAACCCAATTTTCTAGATACTTGTCCAAAGGTGGGTGACATAAACAAGACGGTTCTTGTTAATTGATAATCCATATTGATGAATATTTAGTAGTTGAAAGGTTTCTACATAATGTAGAATTTTACTGTTAATGGTTTTTTCCATTACTTTATAACTAATTCACTTAAGAGAAATTGACCAATAGCCCTTTATAGGAATGGTTTGAATATGGATTAATTTCCAATCTATAGAATGGACACCAACAGAACAGGATAATAAAAATGCAACAAGAAAAGACGTCAACTCAGGGACAAACCACCTAAAACAATCAAAGAAATGCCATCAGGACCACGAGACAGTTTTAATAGTATCTGGTCTCTTTCTATGAAAAACTCAAATGGGACACACACCAAATATTTCTTGTTCAGTTAGTTCGGATCAGAAGACTGAAAACATAAATACTAGAAAATGAAGCATAGAAATCGTGTGAAGGTCAGCTAACATAACGCAAAATAACACGGGAATGAGAGCTGCGTGCTCCAAGAAAAACAAATTAACACTAGATTAAGGTGTGAATTGCAGAGGAGAAACAACATCCACACCATATGTAACGGGTTTGTGGTCTGGTATGTTATAGTAGAGATATGAACAATTTCTGCGGTATCATCGGTGACAGAACATGCTTTGGCACATCACTGCTTTGCAGGATAAGTAGAAGTGATAAAGAATAGCCAATTGGAGTTGTGAAAATTAAAGTTTCCAAGAAAGATGGCTTCGCTATCGGAAAAGTCGTATTGGAGATGATCAATATTAATAGAAGGGACATTTTTTAAAAATATTCCGAATAATTTGTGGCATTAAGAGAGCAACAGAGATAGCTTAAAGCAAATATACTTTTATCCCATAAAGATCAAAAACAGGTGATTGTAAGTTGAAAATCTCTGACAGGATATATATCACAAGTGAACGTATGCACAAATGTCCCCTTTGAGACGAAAACATTCAATAATTCCGAAAATTGAGCTGAGTAGTGTCTGAAAAGGGCCGATATTTTTTATTGTTTGGAAAAGCAAGCATGGTTTTGCAGATTAGAGATGGATATGAACATCGCAGGATTGGAACTCATATCTGTGAAGTGAATTTGAGGTTGAGAATTTTTGCCTTTATTTTTTCAGTGTGTAATGTTTACTTGACTTTTCATGGTCTGTGTGAGGTGAGCTAACACAGAGGGACAGATAATATGTAAGGATATGGAGAATTTCACCATTCATTCGCAAATAATCAGGAAATTGGTAATACTTCTCATATACCGTTATTTCGATTCTCTATTCACACTTCGCAGGATAGCGTACATTTGCTAGCTAATCTGAAAAATTCCAGGTGTTACTATTAGGTTCGGTTCAGTAAACAAATAGCAGCAACCAGTCTACAAAATAACTATTTTAAAGATGTACTCTCAAAAGGAAGATACGAAAATCTCTCCCCACAATGCCTAACGTCCCTCTGAAAACTCTGCTGAATATTAATTGCTGGGAAAAAATGGGTACAGGAAGAACTATAAACGAACTGATATCAATCTTTACCCTTTCAATCAGTGACCCTCTCTCATATATAATGTTGAATATATTGAACCTCTCTCACATGTAATGAGAGGTTCAATATGAGAAGTGCTGCAACCCGTGACATTGAAATATAGTAACTTGTTGCAAGCGAGGACTGTGATTAACTTACTACTTATAAAATTATCTCAAAATATAGAAGAATGAAGCGAATACATAAATCTTAATAAATTTAATACCATTTTCCAGACGCCTGCGCTACTTTCTATACTGACTCATGCAGTATCCTTTAAAAGTACGACTGGTAGTAGTTAATTCAAATCTTCTGAACTGAATTCCCGCTTAGCAGCACCACCATTCATTATCGGAACTGAACCCAGAAATGCCTCATGGATGCTCGTTGTGAAAACACACTTGTCCAGCCTTCAACGAGCATATATATATATATATATAAACTGTGGAATTGCTAACCATAGAATTTTCAGTGCACAAATGCCGGAGATTCAATGATACAAACCACAATTCAATGTATCTTCTCCTTCGTATAGGTCTCGGCAGGTGCCCATGCTTATGGCAAATCATCAACGACTATCTCTACAGTTTGAATTTGAGAGATGTCACTGGACCACTCAAGAGAAAAAAACCGTTTCGAATGAATCTAGTTTCCAGGTATGCCGTGTGGAGATAGATGGCGAAAAACCTAGGAAGAAAAAGAATCACTCCGATGCCATAGTCTAGCAGAAACAAGCAAGAGAAAGACTGCAGTGCAATGATATGAGGGATGTTTTCCTGGAAATATTTTGGAGTCAAAATACCACAGACCATACAATTAATATCTTCCCAAACGGTACAGGTGTGTTCCAGCAGGATAAAGCACGTTGCCACATTGCTGTATTTCGAGAAACACAACCGACTTCCAGGTTTTACGTGGCTTCCGAATTTGAATTCCACAGGACATCTCTGGAATTACGCAGATCGAGAAAGCTAGCCTTTAAATCCTCCAACCTGAACATTCACAGATCTACAGCAGCAATCCTTAAGACGTGGTACAACATACTTCCTCAACATTCAAAAGGTCATACTGGAGTCCATGACACTGCATGGTGGCACTTTTTGCAGCAAAAAAAAACAGAGACTAAGAATTATCAGGATGATGATCCGAATATTTTGACCGGATAGTACATAATCCCACTGAAAGAAAACAAGCAACACCAGCCTCAATGCTATCACGATTGTGATGCCATAACAGCTGATTGAATAATATAACCAACATTACATCGTTTACAATCTTAATTGCGTGATTTAAAGTTATCTAGGACACCTTTAACCCTGATGACCATTAAGCGCAATTAAGAATATTACACTTGTTTTCGTGAAGGGATAGGGGTATTCAGCAAAAATGGACCGGCCATGTTCAACATTGCTCGCGTCTCTTTAAAAAAAATTTAAAAAAATAAAATAGAAGTCATGTCAATGGGAAATATATACGTGGAAGAAAGTGGCTAACTGCAAAGAGGACTTCTAACAATCATTACAAAATAGTTAGGCTACATGAAATGAAAGGAACGTTAGCAAAATGTTGATGTGGTTTGGAATTGCGGCGGAAACAAAGGCTATTAGGCCCAGTGTATTGTGTCTATTAATTTTGGTTATTCTGTGGTCGGTTTGCCTGTTCTGAGGGACGAAAAACTCTGCTTCATTCGTAAGGGATTAGCTAACTTATTTTCAAATAGAAAGCTTTATTGTTCTAAGTTTCAAACAGAAATCTGGTGCAAAGAAAAAAAAATAATCGTGACCAAAAACATGCGTACTACAAGTTTAAAACAGCCAGTTTGGTTCAGTAGGAATTGCGGCAGAAACAGCTAATGAAAGGGTAGTATTTTATATCTGTTTGTTGCAAGTTCTGGCCGGTTTGCCGTTTCCGTGAGAAAAAAGGAACATGCTAAATGGAATTCAGGTCAACAGAATAGGAATTTTTTGAATGAGTCGAAGGTTAACCTGCATGACTCAGATGGAAGTCAATATAGCAAGCTGCTTCTTCCTATAGTTTGATATTCTATTTCAAGTTAAATGGTTGAAGAAGCGGCTCGAATAAACCCTCAAGCAGTTTTTGGAAAAGGACATATTGAATTCCCTCCAATTCCAACTACTGAACATTTCCTGCAGGCATAATAAAAGCTGATCGCTATACTGACATATTAAAAAGAAGGTTACTGTTGCCCATAATTTCTCATTTGAAAACTGTATTTCAAGATAAGGATAATTTTGCATTGTTATCAAGCTTAAAAAAGGCAAGCACGGTTTTATAGACATTTCCCGTGATCAGTAACGGTACACGTTTTCCTTTTTCTAACGTTCCTATGTAAAAACATATCTGAACAGTCAAAACATTCAAACGCCACTAGGGCCTGCAACAATAGGGAAGACGGTATCAAGAACGAAGGGGGGGAGGAGGGAAACAATACAAGTTCTTTTCATCATATCATGAACTTAGTATGCTACGCAATCTAATTTCCAGCAAGTCAGAGATCTGCCGCAAAAGATGGTCATAAAATATTTTGTTAGACTATCTTTTGTTATTCCTGCAGGAAAAAAACACTTTTGTCATATTGAATTGTATACTGTACTGAAATTAAATGCAATTGTACTCAATTGTCATAGTGAATTATTATTTTAAGGTTCAGCAAATACACGTGTGAACACTACTTTCATTCAGATACCTCTGATTTCGTAACTACCAAATAAGAACACTACT
Source organism: Typopeltis vanoorti (assembly GCF_054136105.1). NCBI lineage: Eukaryota > Metazoa > Arthropoda > Arachnida > Uropygi > Thelyphonidae > Typopeltis > Typopeltis vanoorti. The sequence goes on from NC_143553.1 coordinate 85,403,802, forward strand.
GGGCAAAATAGATGACGATTCGTCGAATTGCACAAGTTTCCACAAGCTCACAAGACCAAATCTTCTTCTCTGATACATCCTTATAGTCATTTTGTGTGATTTCTCCATGAAACAAAGATTTTGGTTCATATGTAGTTGCTTTTAAAGCTGGAGTAACTAAAACCATGAAGCCAGCATAATTTATCTCATGAAATAAGAGGTTTATACTATATACTACTTTAGCCTAAATGCAAAGTAACCGCAACTTCATGTGCAGTGGTTTTATGATGAGGTCGATGTCTATTGTCTCAATTTAGCCTTCAGTGCACAGCCCGATTTCCAATCACCGAATTTTGTCTACTCTGTAGCGATCTCGTAGTTCTATTATCACCCAACACACACAAGCACACCCAGTGACAGACTGTCTTTCTGAACGCCAAGAGCAACAGGTTGATGTTCTTGGCAATCTCCTATGTTCGACAGTAGAAAATTTATTTGACCTACTAATGGTCTCTCTCTCTGGTCCTCACAGCAACTCCGGAAAACACTCTGTAGAATGTTTTGCCAAGCTGTCCACTACGGCACACTAGATCGCATTCCAAGATGCTTCAGATCAGACTTGGTAGAGAGTGACTGGAAACTGTACATGCATTTCAGCAAGATAAGGTTATATGGGATCAAACTTAGGAACATCAAAGAGCCTAAAACTTATAAAATAACACAGACCATTCAGTATAAAATATGTTGAAAATTAGTCAATAAAAATTTTACTTACAAATAAATTAAAAGCAAGCAAGAAAAATAACACCATGAAAGCTAGTTACTTTACCATCTTCCTACGTGATCTGCATATACACCTTCAATACCAGCTTCGTGGGTTGATTTCTCCAATGACACTGGATAGGTGTAGCTTGTTATCCACTGATATTTTGACAATATTGCGAAGTTTTAGGGGTAAAATGAAATTTTAAGTAGTCACAATATAGATAAAATAAACATAGAAAACGAGAAGCGCTGAGTAACTACATTAATCAAGATGGTCCTTTGCTAAGCGTGTCTGATACATCTGCTTAATCAGACGTGCATCAGAACAAACTACCCTACCAGCTATAATGTGCGTATAAACTGCATTTGTTCATATGATTTGGATTAAAAAACATGCGCATGTCATCTTTTGATAATCTGATGAGCAAAAATTTTTACACCAAGTAATAAATCAGCACTGGTCACAAGCTGTTTAAGCTAGCAGAGCTACTCAAGTATTACATAGGTCTTGGAATTCGGTAATTTTATGCAGTATTTTCTATTTTTATTTATTTTTTAAGTTAAGCCCACAGGCTGCACCCATGCTTTTGCAAAGCTTTCTTTCTCGTGAACTCATTTATTTGCTGCTTATAGAGCGATGATTTTTTTAAAATCACTATTTGCTTTAGCTACAAAAGAGGGGGGGGGGTGGAAAATCGTTATTTTGCATTCATGACGAAGACGATTCCAAATTGTCACGTCCAATTCAATTACTAGTCCCAAGGCATGCTACGTTCAGACAAATGAGAGCGTTCCAATTTTCCGACAGTTATTTCGTCAGCGTCACAAAACGACAGAAAATAGGAGGATCCTTGAAATGCAATCAATGTCAGAAAAAGCAGGCTATAGCCATGAAAGCTCCCAGAGTTATGAATTTGATTATTTATTGCAGACATTTTCTGAAATCAATAACGCATATATACTTCATGCCCTCTACAAGGAACTATTTATGGAACAACTTTTTAAGAAATATCAGCATTGTATTAAAATCGCATGATCTAGATATAAATATCAATACATGCGATGATGTCCAGAACTCCAAAAATAAATTTTCTATGCCCCTCTTATAGAAATCTATAAATAAAGCTTGCCAGCAATTGACTCCTATTATCTGCTCATGGAGTATGCCCTTCTGCTTAGGATAAACTATGAGATGCATCCTTCATCAATATTTTAGGGGGGGGGGGGGGAAGCGATGGTTGGTTTTACTGCTGGCGAGGTAAAAACTAGTAAGGATAAATCTCGGAAGTGGGTTTACACTATTTCAGTCATCGTGGAAATATTTATTCTGGTATTAATAAATACCTGCCATCAGGTCGCAGGACATAAGCTTCATGATTTCATGATTGGAAAACAGATGCATCTTCTCTAGTTCTTTTCACATAGCAAATCAGCTAGGTCACAGAAAACCTTTCATCATTATCTTAACTACAGGACAGCAGAAAACTCTTTTTTTTCCTGCAATCTCACCCTGCTTTTTAGCTTGAAAAATTTTAGATGGAAAGAATCGAAGAAGGAAGCGTGAAGACTCGGCGATAATCCAATGATTATTGCTACTAACCGAATATGCTCATAATAAGTTTCTAAAATACAAAGATATAGGATTTCATTCATATTTTGATAGAAACTGCATTTTTAGCTATCATTAATAGCGTCGTCTACAAGAAATTACAAAACTACTGAATAGAGAAGGGAAAAAGAACACCACTGATATAACAATTTACAGTGCGATTTTCAAGGTGTCTTTTTCAGCTCGACCTTGTGTGGAAAAATTACTTTTCTTCCCCAACCATACAGCTCAATTAATACAATATGCGGTCAAGAGGAAATTAACGTGAGCAGAAAGTTGAAACAATCGCTGCAACGCATATCTTCCGTAGTTGAAGTGCCAGCTAGATCCATAGGTAGCAGATGTCCTGCATTACACCTCCATGCACAATAAATGAGCTTGACATTGAATTACCAATTATCATTAAGAAATCCTACTGAATTTTATTTTTTCATATTATAACCATACCTTCGAAGGGGATGATAAACATGTTTTCTTTGGCAAGGTGCCTCCAAATGTCATAAGAAGAAAAGCCCTTATACAAGTGACACAGAACTGTCAGGTTTATAACAAAATTGTTCAATATTTTAAATTTTTTCTTTATTTCTTTTATATCATTACTGCATCCCACAGTGATAACGCTTCTATAATTGTGGACAGCCAGAAGAAAGATTCAATTCCTCAGCTATAAAAAAAATAAATAAATCCGCTAACGTTTAAGATAGCTGGCCCAAGATCATCGATTATTTTAATTTACATATGCCGCCATTTCATTGTCCCTAACACTATATATCATTTGTCTAGGATTGTGATATTCCCCGATCGATTTTTTTGAATCGAAGGGTTGAAAAATCCTCCTTGCTCAAGCAAGAGATCGACTAAGTCGGAAACTGGTTGAAGAAGGGCTTAGTAAATGTCCGCAACTAGAATCGAACTTAGAACAGCTTTTCTTTAGGCAGCCTAAAGCTATGGATGCAAAGGACATTTCCAGACGGTTACACAATTCTAGTAGTAAACTAGAGGAACTTTTTCCCCTCCAGCCAGTTCTAGATGTCGTTGATATTTCGCATATGCAAATGGTTCTCCACCCCCCCCCCCCATCCGCCCAGAAACTCGACTTTTAAACTGCAACACTGAAAAATTAATCACAGAAATGTCCTATTTAAGACAATAGCACAAGTGAAGGTTGGGATCATGATACGGAAATAGTTGTTTGCCCCTCCTGTCATCGAAACGTCTTCAAATCATTTGAGAGGAGACTGAACTACCGGCGACTAAGCGTGAAGATGGGTTGCCTTCCAATCAACAAAACTTATGAAGTTTTGCCTACTCTGTTCCTTTGGGAATATATGGTGTCTGTTTTATGCTTACATGTAGACTGCCACTGCCCCATGCAGGTTTTCAAAACCAAATCTAATCGAATACGGTGCTTATTCTTTGTGTGTGTGTGTGTTCTTCTGGTCAGTTTGCCTGTTTTGCACGATGAATAAACCGAATGTCCGGGGGAGGGGGGATCGTCCACCGCTGTATAAACCCACCAACTCACCTTCAATTGAAAGCCCTGATAAAGATCCTTCACGTCCTAGAAAAGATTCAAACACACGTCATTGCAAGGGAAAGGAATTGTCAAAACTGAGTTACGTAGGCTCAACAATAAAAACAAACAAACAATAATAATCGGCAAGAAACTCTCTGATAAGGTGATGAAATAAGGCAAATACCGCGGGATTTAATATCCCCTTAATTTAAGTAATGTTTTCATTGCCGAAATGAAGCTTATTAGCTCTTTATACTTAAGTCAACAATAAAAGATTTCTTTTCTATCACATTTAATAAGCATCAGGATTTGTAACAATCTCATTTATGTTAGTTTATTCATTCTTTTAATTAAATGTTTATGAAAAAAAATTTATCTCTATTTCATTTGCTTTTGACATAATTATTGTCTGCATTTGATTCCACAAGAATAACCTAATATTTAAAAATGTGATTTCATAATAAACGTGAGATTTCTGACAATCCATACCGAGGTATTTGCCTTATTTCATCACCTTATCAGATGGCCTCTGCGGGATGCTGCATGTGTGTGTGTGTGTGCATATATATATATACACACACACAGCGCCTCACTCACTAAAACTGTAAAAAGTGGTTTGAAAGACTGGCTTCAAGGATAGCAATTGGGACTAAATGTATGAGTGATCATTCTTTAGAATTCCCTACCAACTAGCCAGCACATTTTGCTGCTACTCTGTGAGAGAGAGTGACTAGGTAAGTACATTCATTTAATAAGAATGTAATGTCTACACCAACCTAAAACTCACCAAAACTAACCCCAACAAGCAGCTACTAAAAACAGTTCAACTGTCTGAATTACTCACTATGGTTCTTCTTTGCACTCATCTTGCATTTCTAGACTATGTTTCATAACAGATTGCCTAATGTATAAAATTCTCTCTTTTGTTCAAAAATTCCTGCCTTGTTCCTCATTGAGATCCTCCTTATTGTAAGCAATGGATAACAATGAGGCCATAGTCAAATGCTCCATATATTTTCTAAAAATATGCAGCACCATATCATTACTCCTCCCCACAGTCTTACATCAACACCTCATAAGCCTTATAGTCCTAGTATCCTTCTCCAACCATAAACTTCACACAACCTCATTCTAATCAGTATGAGGCATCATGATGACATATACATTATAATTTCACTGTGTAGTGATCATTTTTTTTCATCATCAACCAGTGTCACACTTTTGTAATAATTTTTACTCTTACTTGCTACAAAGTGAAAGAACCCCTTCAAATTTCCTTTGATTTGAGGCCAATCACCTCTCATACTACACTTTCTCTTTTTGTATGCTATCACAATTTTAGCCTGGGTTCTTTACTCCACTTTTTTATTCTTTGGGTTCATATATATTAACTGATCTCTATGCACTATTATCTCTCTCTCTTGCAGTTCATTATCCTACTGCACTAAGCTGACTACAGGGTTTTTGTAATTACCCTTAGTTCCACATATATTCATTTTTGAACGAAACCCTTCTCTATCCTACTTCCCAAATCAGCACCTGATGATCACTCTCTCCAACCAGTGGAAGAGTCATTAACACCAACAAATCCAACAGCACTGACTGAATTTCTAGAGTTTCTAAGGGATTTAGCCTGCAGTTCTTGTGAAAAAGCCACCTCAGATACTCAAAAAATTCATTTGTGTTTCCATATGCTACACTTTCTTCCAACCTATACTCCCATTATTAAAATACAATCAGTGACTAGTATACTGAGAGGCTAATATTACGACTCCATGCAGGCTCAATATTAACTACTGCTACTTCAAGTAATCAGAATAGCCAAAGCCTCCCTCATAAAACATCCAATTTCAACTAAGTGAAACAAGAAAGATGGTGCTTCACCTCAGATAAAACTCATGATTAATGAATAAGGAACATTACAGAGCAAATCATACTACAAGTTCTTCACTAATATGTATCAGCATTAAGAAGAATTCCACTTAGACCATGTTGTGAACTCAGTTTCCCCATGTGATGGATAACTCAATAACTCATCAGTCTCCCAACTACAGAACTTTGGATGTTCACTATTAATGACATTCGGAGATTTACTTAGGACTCTAGAATATGCTTTGGCAATAAGTCACCATCTTTTAATTACCCTTTCAATTATGCTTTATTACTTAAATATTAATCACCTCATTATTAATACCAGTAACAAGTCAGTATACCTACAGCCCTTAGGATGATTTAAATACTTTCACATATAACCATTAATAAATCAACATTACTTCTCCATAACACTGGTTTCATTGTTGTTTAAGAGATACTTGTGCCATAAGAGGTTTCTTCAATTAACAATTAATACTATTTATTTAAGGCCATATTCAGCCTGAATATTACAGGTCATCATCATGAACAATGAATTGATTTGAAAAGTAAGAGCCGCATGATGCTATATATAAAACAATGCAATGGTATAACTGAGAAAATATTGCCATATTGATAACTGATTAGCTCTTTAAAAAAAAAAAATTATTGATGTGTGATTAAAATGGGACTTTCCCTATTTCTTAGAGAGAGAGAGACAGTCATTCTGATTTAAGTTTAGATGGCGAAGTAAAGCCTCCGTACTTTCTTTGAACAACATTAAAATTTATACCGACACCGATGAAGTAAGCATGTTTTATACCTTATGATGTTTGTGGTCTATACCTATTCCATGCTGTGCAAAGTTAGATTTTTCAGATTTACTGTTGCTAATGTAAGACTAGTGTTCTTGTATTCTCTTTTCCACAGAGCATCCAGTTTGTTCAAAGTAAGAATGATGGCAGTCACAAGGAACTTGAGACACCAGAGAGAGAGAGAGAGAGCTAGAGGAGACTATCTTTTGAAGATGGAAACCATGCTGATAATTTTTGATAAAAAAAAGTAGCCACTAAATTGTATTTCTTAAGAATTCTGGAAATGAGTTCTGAGATGCCAGAAATGTAAGGAATTGGAACTCAACGTACTATTTCTTTATTTGAGCTAGGATTATAAGAATTAAAAAGTTGTTGCATAGTCCTTTCTGAGAAGCCATTGAGTTTCATATATTGTTTGATGTTTAAGAGTTCCTGTTGTAATAGCTGAGGTGTACAACAAGTAGTACGAGCACACTGCAATAAAATTTTTATAATTCCAGTCTTCTGTGATGGATGATGAGCTGGTTACTGTTGAATGTTCTATCCAGTGAAAGTAGGCTTTCAATAAACAGATGTAATTAATTCACCTGATGGTTAATGAAGGAGTAGAATATCTAAAAAAAAGGACAATTTGCTTTTTTCTATTTGCATGGTAAATTTAATTCATGGATGTAAGTTGTTTATATTTGATTAAAATAAAAATAAAATATATATATATATATATGCAATGTGTTTTCATTATGGGACAAGATAGCAAAATCATCATCTATATAACAAACCCAAAATGAAGGCTGAGGGTTTATGGATGAGAAAAGGATGTCTTCTCAATGTTCTAAATAAAAGTTAGCAAGTGGGGGGAGAGTGGACTTCCCATTGCAATTTCTTCAACTTGACTATAAACTTTATTCTGAGAAAATATCCAGTGCATAACAAAGTCGAATAGTTTCACTACATCCTGTGAAAATGCTTCTGAAAGTAGATGTAGTGTATCTTCAAGAGGAATATTTGTGAAGAGAGATTCTATATTAATCATTATATCAGTGGGTTATAGGGAAACATTTATTACTTTTTCTAGAAAATCAGAAGAAAGTTTTTTATAAATGAGCAGGAGTTGCCAATCTCAGCTTTCAACAGGTGGGCTAAAAATTTGGCTATTTCATAAGTAGGTGATCTATGCAGTCGACAATTGGACAAAGCGGAATGTCTTAATTGTGCATATTGGGTAAACCATCTAAGGGGTTCTAGCAAAATAACTAAGTTTTCTATGGTGTCTCCAGAAAACTTACTATTTCATCTAGTAAAGAGTTCAGTTTTCTGAGTTGTCTATTGTGAGATTATAATCCAGTTCTTGGTGTATTGATCAATCCCATAATAAAAGAGTGACTTTATTTTCATAATTAGCAGAATCCATAACAACACGAGTTCCCCTTGTCAGATTTAGTAATAATGAGATGACTGCTGTGTGTCTTAAGGATTGTAACACTTTCATTTCAACTAAAGTGATGTTTAGGTGGAAGCTTGGATTTCACTAGGACGGATGAAATTTCTAAACAAAGTTTATTAGCATCCTCACTAGATAAAGTGTATAAGTTCTGTTCAATGTTGAAGAGCAAATCTAAGTAAAGGTATCCTTTTAGGAACTATGGAGAAATTGCATCCTTTTGAAAGAATAAGGGTTTCATTATCAGTTAACAGGCATCCTGAAATGCTTACTATCCAATTTTCTGGAACAGTATGAGGTGCACTTTGCTTCATGACAGGGGAACTTAATTTATTATCTAAACGTTGGATGTATTTATTAAATGAACAGCACAGAGAACATTAGCCACAGTGAACTATATTGGAAAGTTGAGGATCTACAGTGGACGTAATAAAATTCTGGTTTTTCTTGGTAATTAACTATTGTCGCCACTGATGATGGCCTTAAATAGTATATTACTTATACCTCGATTATTTTATTTATTTTTATTTTTATTTTTTTTCGTGTTAATTGAAGAAACCAGTTTCATTGTCTTGTGTGAGACAACCTCCCCACTTATTGGAGACTTGAAGTGGCCTGAAAAGTTATGCCTGGCCTCTAGAGCAGAGTTTCCAGATTATATAGAAAATAAAAATGCAAAAAATATTGAATTTAAAAAAAAATAAGACAAAAATTGTTAGCACCAGCATGGTATGTGCTATAGCTTTACAACATTTCATGAGTGGGAATCACATAAAAAATAAAAATAAGAAAACTGTGTCAACCTAGATTTAGAACCTTTCTTTGTTAACAGCTTACTTTTATATATAGTGCCAATTAAGTTGCTATTCATTGATAAATACAGACATGTTCTCAATGTGAATGATGAAATAAAACATCTAGTGCAGATACTTAAAATCTATTAATCATCTGACACTGTTTTTCAACTCCATAAGCAATTCTAAAAAAACAAAAACAAAGGTTATACATGAAAATGTATAACCCAATCTTCTTCTGTAGCTTGTCCCATTTAAGTGTGGTCGCTGTTTTTGGTGAGTCACCTCCATATCCTCAAGTGCTCCTCCACTACCAGCTCCCTCCATCTCTTCTTTGGCTGCCTCGCTAACTTTCTCCTCCCCTGCACATATATCTGCATTACCTTTCTTCCCACATATTCGTCCTCCCTCCTCATCACATGACCAAAACCATCTCAACCTTGCCTTCTGTATCTTTGCTCCAAAATATATGCCCAATGTTATGCACAAAACTAAAAATGAAAGTTTATGCAGTATTACACTATCTACATACAGGAATTAAGAAAATCTAATTAATATAGAGAATAAGCATGACTGGTAACCAGCACTGTTAAGATAAAGATGGAGAAATGTAGAATATTAAAAAAAATTTGATCACAGTGCAGTATACTCTTAATTTCATTTCAGGTACTTTGCTGATAAACAACTGATGTGGAAACAATGACACAAGACAACAGTTACATTCAAAAAATATGGTGAAGGGAATGGGGATGGTCTATGGAGATGAGAAACCAAGTATTTCCATGTTCAAATTTCTGTTGCTATGATTCATGTTAAAGTTTCTGGAACAAAGAAATGTTACACTCTGACTGTGAAATGACGTGGGCCAAGACAGAATATCACTATGACCACTTCAGAAAATCTTCAAAGGAGATAGCCATCCATAATCTGCTTACTTAATGATATTAACAGTGGAAAGAATCCAATGAGCAGAAAGAAGGAAAAACTGTGCCAATGCACAAGGGAAGTAGACAATGGCTGCTAAGGGCTCATCCATAAATTACATAAATATTTAACACCTCTCTGTTCTCAGTCACAAATTAAAAACCTTCATTAAATGCTAGTTTCACAAAAAAAAAAAAGCAGATATTGTAATCCAAATTACATAAAATATGCTAAACAATACAGGTATAGGTTGTTATTAATATTACTGTAAGAATTTTATGGTATTAATATATAATAAAATATTTTAAATATTGATATAAAATATGCTTACTTGAGCCTCCATAGCTCAATATGGACAATGCCCTTTGGTTGGAACAATTCGGATCTTATCAAATCTTATCTAAAATGCATGGAAGAACCTTTATAAGGGCCTTTTAAGTGAAAATGAGTTAACCAGTGTCATTCAGGGTTGGCAAGGTTTTCCTCCTAGAAACTCAAATTTTCCATTCCAGAAAACTAACTGCCTATCATAGAGCTCCTTTATTCAATGAAGAAGTACTCACAAGCACCTCTAGCAACCTATTCCATTCATCCACACTGTCCAAACAAAAAAATTAATCCTTACATACTTGCTAATAATACCCTTACATAACTTCCAGTAGTGATCCCCCTTGTTCCCTCACTTTTTGTAATGCACTAAAAAATTTTCTTCTCAATCAATCTTATAAAATCCTTTTGGCAACTTATACATTGTATCATACTCCCTTTTTCTTGCCTATTAACCAATTTGTGAAACCACCAAACCTTCAATCTATCTTCAGAAGAAGCATGCCACAGGCCTACTACAATCTTGTTCGCTTGCCTCTGTAATCCTCTCTGCCACTTCCTCATCCCCAACAAACCCAGCAACCAAATCTGTGCAGAAATCCAGATGCAGTCATATCAAAGCCTTGATAATAACTTTTTCATCTCTCTATATCTCTATTTGTTACAGATACCAGCTACAGTCTGTAGTTTGTGGATAGCTGAACAGCCTGCAGATATGCAGGTTAGCTGTGAATATCCAATAATTATCATGTAGTAGTGGGGGGGGGGGGCAATACTGGATAATGCATGAGGGCTGGTCTATAAAATGCCACAGAAAATCAATAATAATACTAAACATGGTGAGTCACCACCATTAAAAAAAAATTGCTAAGATATTCCCCCTCTCTGTATTACTATTAGAGTGGAGAATAATTTCAGACTATAGAACCAAAATGACAAAGCCCAGTTGCTTCTAGAAAGGACTTCAGGGCACTATCCAGCAAAATAAAAAAATAATAATAAAAAAAAAACTCATTATAGTAAAACTAAAAACAAGAGGATGATGGATTGTTAATGTGGAACAACTTAAGCATATTAAAAGGAAAAACAATATAAGGATAGTGATATGATAGTTCAGTCTACATCGAACAGGAGCTAGTTGTTGAAAATTTTTTCACTTGATTATAAATTAAATTAAAAATGCAAAGAAATTATATTCTTGTTTAATCCTTTATTGAAGTGTAAGCAAACTACACTATCTACCAATAACTGTTTGGACACCCCTGTTATTTGAAATTATGGAATATTCCAGGTTTGCTAATAACAAAAACCAGTGTACAGGTAGTAGGAAGCAGTAGTTCATCGTAGTTTAATACAGGTGGTATGGCAACATGACGTGAACTCAGTGACTTCAAGAGATGTGTCATCGTGGGCCATCACATGGGTGGCATGTCCATACATGCCATTACCGCTCAACTGGAGCATCTGAAATCAACAGTTGGCAATGTGATCAACAAATGGAGACATTCTGACATCACTAGTGCAGGAAAACACCCAGGATGGCTGCCTAAAATGACTGACAGGGACAGGAGGATGTTAAAACAGGTAGCATGCAAAAACCTAGAGTGCGGGTAACACTATGGTGAGCACTAATACTGTACAAAAAGAACATCATTTACTCGGTTTCCCACGGAAGAGCAGAGGCACACAAGCCGAACATCACAACACCAACGAACAAGGTGGCCATCTGGCCTGGTGCAGAGTGTGTGAACTGAATAATTGACCAGTGGAAAATGGTACTCTGGAGCATTAAATCAAGGTTCACCTGTTTCCAGTCTGATGGCAGGGTGTGGGTGTGCAGGCAGCCTGGTGAACACTTGTTACCACAGTGTGTTGTACCCGCAGTAAAGTTTGGTAGTGGTGAAGTAATGGTGTGGGGGTGCATTCAGTTGGTTCAGCTGGTTTGGAGTGGGACCACTGGTCGTTGTCCATGGCTCCATGAAAGCAGCTCAGTACCTTGATATTCTTGATAATCAGTGCTGCCTACACTGTGGAGTTTTTATGGAATGGACCCATGTTACTATCAAGACGACAATACCCTAATCCACAAAACTGCAGCTGTTATGGAATGGTGTGAAGAGATGGGTTTTAAACGACTACCCTGGCTTGTGCAGAGTCCTGAACTCAGCACATCGAACACCTGTGGGACGAACTGGAGCAGCAATTGAGGTCTAGAGTAGAATGTCCTCAATCTGTTGCTAAATTCAGTGCTGCTTGATGGTGGAATGGAGACAAATTCCACTTGATGTCTGCTGCACATTGGTGGAAAGTCTCCCTCAAAGGTGCAGGAGGTGATCAAAGCCAAGGTGGACAAACCTGATATTAGGATTCACCTGCTGGTATCAACTGCAAATTGCTAAAGTGTCTGGACAATTATTGATAGATAATGTAATCTGCATGTACATAGTGGCTAATGACTTCACAATAATTGCCTTAGTATCCCATAATTCAAAGCACGCATTCTTTCAGGTGGATATAATGCTGTACATTATGGGAAGGGCCACTACCCAGACTGGTTTCAACCTTATTGAAGTCTCATCAGTGGGAGCCAGACAGGGCCGGCCATCTCAGGGGTGCAATGCACCCGGGCCCCACGATCAAGTGGGCACAGTCAGTACACATTTGCGGAAACGTATTATATTTCGAATGTGTTTGTTTTTGTTTTCCTGTGCCAAAATCATTTGCAGGTAAGAGGTTTTACAATATGTTTATTTCGAATCTTTTAATTTTTACCTTTGAAAATATTTTAGGGCCCCAAAAGGTTTCTTGCACCTGGGCCCCTTTATAGAGAAGGCCGGTCCTGGAACCAGATCTAGAAGTCTGGAACACACACTAACAAGACAAGAGAAAAAATTAGAATGAACATATGTTAAAGCAGCTAAAAATGTGAAAATTATGCTAGGTACACAATTCTGTAATGAGAATGGTGTTTGAATGGCTGACTTTGCAGCCAACAATTAGTAGCACATACTTTTCTCACAAGAAAAAAAGTGACATGGATTCACTTAACTTGTAGACCACCAATCAATGCAGGTTGTAATACCTGCCACTTCCTGGTATGCATTCAGAACAGGCAGCAAATATCTCTGGTCAAGAGAGAGGAAATATTGGGAAGTTATAAGATGAAAACATGCATCAGATTTACTAAGGCAACTTGAGAAATGGCCAGATTTACCAAATGACTAAGTCAGTGTATAACACACACACGAGAGAAGATCAAACAAATGATTACTATAACAGCAGAGCAAATTCTGGGATTTGATAAAAAATGAGCTGCTAAAAATGAGTGATATGAAGAATAATGTCGAGAAGAAAATAATACAATGAAGGAAATATAAACATTGTCAGAGGAAATAAAGAAAACAAAAGAAAAACAGAAAAAAGCTTTCAGAAAAGGATGAAATAAGAGCGAACATAGGTAGAACACTTAAAATCTTCTGAATTTACCACAAGACAAAGAAGATGAAACAGAAACTGAATTTGGAAATGAGTTAAATGGATGGTTGTTAAGGCAATCAAAGAATTCAAAAATAACAGGGCATCTGGATAGGACTTGATTACTGCTGAACTATTAAAGCATGGCAGGAAAAGTATGAACAGGAGGTGCATGCTCTTTTGAAAGAAATAAGCCAAAAGGAGGAAATGCTAAATAAATAGAATATGATGATTATACAATCCATCCAAAAGAAAAAAAAATAACAGAATGGACTGTTAAAACTACTAGGGCATTTCCTTTGTAAAGTCACCTACATAATCCTTTCAAAAATTATCACAGAGATTATCTGTGAAATATCAATGTGGATTCCAATGAAGGAGACCAACTATTTGGTATATATCCACAATACAGAATATTTTAGAGATGTTATGAATATAAAACCCAGCACCAACATTTCATTGACTTTGATCAGGCTTATGAGAGCATTCAAAGACACAAACTCTATAATATGGGAGTGTGCAGAATCCAGAAAAAGTTAGTTCAATCAGTGATGACTCTCAGTAGCACTGCAGCTCAAGTGCAGGGCAAACTGTCAGATTACTTCAGCATTAATAATGGTTTCAGACAAAGATATACAATCTACCCATTTGTTTAATCTTTTCCTGGACAAAGTCATCTTGAATATTGAAATAGCTCACATGGGACAATTTATGACAGGATTCTAAAAGTAATGACTTATGAGATGTATGCCTCATGGCTTACTGCAAAACAAGGCTGGAATTTCAAAGATTTCACTAGCTAGCTGAAGAAGCATGAAGAATAGGTCTGATCATGAGTGTAAGAAGGCTAAGTATGTAGGGTGTGATCAAAAAGTATGATAAATGTAGTTTGCAGCACTTGATCTATATGAGAGAAAGCAAAGTTGAGAGGAATCACATGATCTCATATCCATCTGTCAATCATATGATGAGTTTCAAGTTAATCAGTTTGCTCGCTTAATTGCAAAATACAGTTTTTGTAGACCTATGTTTCGCATCATTGTCATGAAAATTGAAAGCAGTGAACATGACTTCAGATCAATTTTTTTCAAAAACATCATAACAGAAGATGAATAATGAGGTACTATATGAGAGAAAGCAAAGTTGAGAGGAATCACATGATCTCATATCCATCTGTCAATCATATGATGAGTTTCAAGTTAATCAGTTTGCTCGCTTAATTGCAAAATACAGTTTTTGTAGACCTATGTTTTGCATCATTGTCATGAAAATTGAAAGCAGTGAACATGACTTCAAATCAATTTTTTTCAAAAACATCATAACAGAAGATGAATAATGAGCGTACGGTTATGATCCTCAGACCAAGATTCAGAGTTCACAATGGAAAACACAATTCACCTTGGCCAAAGAAGGCTCAGCAACTGAAATCTAATGTCAAAGTCCTCTTGATTGTCTTTTTTCTTATCTGCAGGAGGATTGTGCAAGTAGAGCATGCCTAGAGACACTACATTCAATTCTGAATATTATATAAAAAAAAAAGTATTGGAACATCTGTGGAATACTATACATCGAAAAAGGCCAAGAAGTGGGTGAATAGTTTCCATGCCATACATCTCAGCTGGACTAAAAAATTGTACACCTGAATCCACCATATTCACTAGATTTAGCACCCTGTGACTAGACTCTTTGAAAACAATCAAAAGTTGAAATCAATGATGAATGGAAAGTGTTTTGCATCAATACAAGATTTTGAAGTGGTCATGGCGACATGCCTAAAAGAACTAAAGAAAAATGACTGATGACTGGAAGAAAAAAGTGGCTGGAATGATGGGGAAAGTGTGTGGAAAGCCAAGGACTACTTTGAAGGAGATTAACCTAAATACAAATATAAATTTTCTTTAATTCTAACCTTCACCATACTTTTGATCACCTTGTATGATTAATACTAAGAAGGAATGAGAACAGAATGAAGATCAAAGCACAACTAACTGAGCACAAAGAAATACATAACAGCATCAATGTGTGAATGTATTCCAAAGGTCAAACAGCTGAATAAGGTAGGTGTAAAATGGAAGAATGGAGGATTAAGGATGAAATATGGAAAAAGAAGCATACGCTTTGGAGACAGCACGAAGTGAATAATGGTAATAACAGGTGCACGGAGAGTATAAAGAGCAGGCCAGGAGAGTGATTCAGTAAAGACAACAAAAGTGTAGTACAAGCAGAAATTAGCAAATCAGGCCAAGAAAATCCTTCATGAATTTTTTCAGTATGTGAGTAAAAATAAGAATGATTATGGTAAGATGATGTTAAAGGATGAAAGTGGGAGATTGGTGACTGCTGCAGAGGACAGAGTCAAGGTGTTGAGTGAGCAGTTCATCAGGGTGTTTCATTTTCAGTGTGAAATCAGAGGCTCAAGTGTAGAGAATGAAATGAGAGAAGACTAAATGGTGAATGAGCAAGAGGTACATGAGGAGTTAAGTAAACTAGATGTTAATAAGGCAACAGGACTTGAGGATGTCTTAAGGGAATGTTCGAAGGAGTTAGCATCAGCCTTGTCATACTTGTTTAACAAGAGTTTTGCAACAGCATAAGTTTCAAGGGACTGGAAGGAAGACAAAATTGTTCCACTTTACAAAGGTGGCAATAAGGCTAAGGTAAATTATAGGCTGATCTGTATATCTGGAGTTGTAGTTAAGGCATTCGAGAGGGTTGGCGAGATACTGGATACAAAAGTGGGTTGATAATAGTAGTATTGTTTGTGCTTATCAGAATGGGTTCGTTAAAGGGAGGTTGTGTTTTTACAAACTTGCTTATGCGCTACAACAAGGCGATGAATGGACAAGGAAATGCATACACAGTAGTATACTTAGATTTTGCAAAGGCTTTTGATAGATTGCCATGCCACAAGTTGGCCACTAAACTGAAGCAGACGAGACTGGATGATAATAGGTATCAGCAAGTTGTGTAATGGAGGGGAAAGGGGGGGACACTATCTCAAAGAAAAAATACTTTAAACTCAGTGTATCTGTATTCACCACAATGTCAAACAATGCATTCCACTGACCAACCACTCCAATTCAAAGAACCTATTCCTTATGCTCCTGCTCACACCCTCCTTATACAACTTCCAGATGTGTCCCCTTGTTCTACCCCTTTCCCCATCGTTTTGGGACCATTGTTATTTAATTTGTATATTAATGATACAAATCATTAATATAGGTTTGACTGTTGATATACAACTGTTTGCATATGATTAAAACTGAGGAGAGTGATGAGGAATCAAGCAGATGTTGTGGCCTTACAGGAGGACTTGCATAGATTATATGAGTGAGCAACAGTATGGAACTGTCAATTTAATATTACAAAGTGTAAGGTTCTGAAATTTGATATGCAAAATATACACTTGACAGGGAAATTCTGGAGGAAGTTGAGGAGATAAGAGACCTAGGAGTGATGGTGAACAAGGATCTGAATTTCAGAGCTCACACTGCACAAGTTGTGAAGACATCACATCTGATTATGGCAATGATGCAGAGGACCTTGACTTGTAGAAATAAAGGTTCTTGTTCCATTGTATAAGGCCTTGATCAGGCCTCTTATGGATTATTGTGCACAGATTTGGTTCCTGGGTTTTAATAGTGGTGAGGATATATTGGAAAGGGTCCAGAGAAGACTGACTAAGGTCGTAACTGGTGTTTGGGATGTGGGATATGAGGACAGACTGATTTGACATCAACAGTCAAACCTATCCCAGTTTGCAAAGCCCTGTGAATAGGAGGAAGAGCGGGGATATGATGGAGACATTTAAGTTGGTAGAGGGTTGTTATCGGGTTAATGTAGAAGAAATATTTTGTACGATGGGGAAAGGGGTAGAACAAGGGTGTCCCCTTGACACATCTGGAAGTTGCATAAGGAGGGTGTGAGCAGGAGCATAAGGAATAGGTTCTTTGCATGGAGTGGTTGGTCAGTGGAATGCATTGTCTGACATTGTGGTAAATACAGATACACTGAGTTTAAAGTATGGTTTGATGGGCTTTGTGTGTAGCAGTGTTTGCCTCCTGTGATGAGTCTCGACTCCATGGAGATCTGCTGTTAATAATAATTGTGGCTAACAGGTGCTACTACTTATTCCAGAATTTATTGAGATCCTCATTAGTATTCTGCAGATCTAAAATTCAAATTTATGGAACTATAAGATGACTTGTTATCAACGTACAGAACAGAGATACTTACGAAGACAGATTTAAATTCTCTGAATTCACAGGTTGGAGGATAAGGACCAAACAAAGAGCATTATGATATATATACACACACACACACGAAGTTAAGAGGAAGTCACCCTACAGACCTGCAAAGAAAATCTAGTGGCAAACCTCAGAGTAGATGAAAAGTTGGAAGACAGAGGAAGAGATGGTCAGATGAGGTTGAGGAGGAAACTGAGAATTAAGAGAATGGAGAAGGAACCCAAAAGACCAGTTAGTGCAGAAAATGAACTGTTCAGGCCAATATTCTGTAGGACTATTGTAGTGCCTCTACTTGTTAGTGCTCAACACCTAAGTGATCATATGAAATATCACTTTCTGCAATATGTACTTGGAACTTGAACTCACTACCCACCCTCACTCCAAAATCCCTAGCCTCATCCATTTCCTGCAGCCTACTTCTGTCAATGTAATACACAGCATGCAGTGTTTCCATCCTGAAGTTCTGCAGGATATGTATATCACCTCTAACCATTGCACATCGCCAGTTTTTGCATCAACAACCTTAATATTTCCAATATCAGTAATGCCATTAAAAACACAGACTTCTTCTTGAAGAATATTACAGGCTTAATTTCTAAGGTCAATTTTAGAAAGATAATATATGGCCTTCAAGAAGTATGGGTGAAGTAAATTATCATCTGTTTCTTACAGTTACTGAATGTCAAAAAAAGTGGTAGCTGTATAAAAATTTCTCTTTATTCCTTACTGTAAATCTATTTCTGAAATTCTTGAGAGTTCTGATATAAAAGATCACATAGTCTAAGATAAAAACTATTATGTTTACATTTCTCTACTAGTTCTGCATACCTTTTTTGTACACTTCTTTGGGAGACTTCAGTAAAATAAGAGATCTTTATGGTATCAAAGGCTTTCTACAAAAGGATTTGCAATTATTTGATTACAATCCTTTCTAAATCAAACAATGCTTGCACCCCAGAATAAAACTTGCTCTGAAAAAAAATTTTTTTTTATATTGATCCCATACAGCAGAAATAGAAAAACCTAGCACATCAGTATCATGTGTGGCCTGCAAGTAAGGATTGAGAAAGAAAAAATTTAATGACATTTTTCTAGAAGAGTTGAAAGTTTTAGCTGTTAAGAAACGCTTCATGGAGAAGCCTGTTGTGGAGGACAGAAGTAGATGGAAAAAAGAAGAGAAAGAGAAGCAGGTTCAGTGTGTCTGCAGCTGTACTAAAAAAGGGATGTTGGGCAGCTGCTGCTCTTATTTTAACAAGTGCAATAGAAAGTGCCAAAATCATGGTTGCTAATTCAATGGAGCAGTGTCCATGGAAGATATAGCTGAAACAGTGCAAGTGTGAGATATGAGTTGAAGTGAGTCATCTATCAGTCAAATGACTCCCTCTGGACAGTGTCAAAAAAAAAAAAGGGAGGGGGGAGCTTTAGATGCACCATCCCAAATCTGTCCATCCTTAGCATTCTCAAGGTGGGTGGATTTGGGATTTATAGAGAGAGAAGCTTGATGGGTGAAAAGTAGCATTTAAGACAAAAGAATGCCTAGTTTTATAGAGAATGAGGAAGATGTGATGTGCATATGCCAGGAGAGAGTCTGGAGGTAAATATCAGTATATGGAAAGATGTAATCCAGTCTAGTCTGGCAATTTGTGCATTACTAATGGTAAAGGTAAGTAAGCTGAGATCCCTTTTTCATAAGAAAAGGCAAATTGTATTTTGGTGGCACTGAAGGCAACAAAGTCATCCTCTTTATTGAATGAAGGTATGGATTTCAGTGTATAATTTAATTCTGATGTGAGGGAACTGCATGATTTGCAAACAGGAAGGATGAATGGAGTGTACTTGCCAATAAAACTGTGGAGATGATTGGTGGTCATTGAGAGTAAGTATTTATGCATAGGATAAAAAGTGTAGGTGATAGAGAGGAGTCCTGATGCAATCCTACATTGGTGGCAAAGCTGAAAGAGAGGGAGCCATCCACCATGACATGAAGCAAATAACCAGTTGCAGAGGGTAGAACGAAAGATGGCAGTTGAGCAAGGAGGACTTAATGCCAGATATGATTAAATGCTCTAGAAATGTCAAGAGCAACAGCACATTTCTCCAAACTTTCTATGGCATGTGACCAGTAGTGGGTGATATATAGGCTAAGAGGTCAGCCATGGATCTAAATGTAGTATAGGTGGAATCCATATTGGCAAATTAATTCTGATTAATCACTAACTAACTAGTTAATGCCTAGGTAACGGAAAAGATGATCATTGATTACTTTCTCCATTATTTTAGAGAGTATTGAGATGACTCAATAAAACACTGGTTTGATGGTAGATTTTTTTTTTTTTTTTTTTGAAGAGGTTAGATATGTGCTTGCTTCTATATATTAGAATAGTGCCAGTTATTAATTATAAAACACTGTAGAAATGATACAGAACAGGTGTTAGCTCTGGGCACAATGTTTTGAGACTGGAAGATTTTTTTTAGTTTTCAGTATGGTATGAAGCAATTTGCCTTGGTCTATGCAGGAGTTAGAGAAGAGCAATGCCAAGAGGTCAGCTTTACCTGGGTGCTGTAACAGTACTGCCATGTTGCATTAGGACACACAGCATGGTCAACCTGTTCTTTGGCAGTCAGATACATCTGTATTGTTATAACGATTAATAGTCCAATATACAAATATCCTACTGATCCTGAGTGTTTTCAGCATGTTGGAAATAACAGGTAGCTGCATTCCAACCTCATGAAGTGCTATTTCAGTTCTCATAATCTCCCTACTGCATGTTAACCCATACAGCTAAACTCTCTCTCTCTCTCTGATAAACAGAAGAATGTTGGCTAAACACAGTGCTACTATGTTTAGCAAACATTCTGTGGGCAGAGCAGAGATGTGCAGAAGTTGTAAGTTGCAACATTGTGAATATCTCAGATTAGTATAAGAGCAATAAATTTTTTCCTTTTCTTAAGAAAACTTAACACAATAAATTGGTATATACAGAGTATTAATTGTGAGAGACTTGCAGATGCAGTTACTATTACTCGTTGATTGTTCAACTGCTACCAGAGTTGTCCCACGTAGGAGTCTACAGAATTTATTGCATTTGATGAATTCTCTAAATTATCAAAACAGGAAGAACAATCCTAATTAAACAAGAGGGGCACAAAGGCCACGTCAGATATGTTACGGAAAATCAGATATGTCTGACCATGCCACCGATATTCATAGAATGACTGACAAGGAATTTTTTAACTATTAGATCTTTTCAAGTTAGAGCATAAAAGGAAGTTGAAAGAAGCTGGTGAGGCCATGAACTCTAATAACCTAAATAAACATGGATAGCCTCAAGATTTCTAGATCTTGTCACTTACTCCCCTCCACTGTTTAAATCTACAGTATGCATACAACTACTAGACCCTTCTGTCTTATTTCTCACAAAAAAGAACCATTTTCCCCCAGTATTATTTTTGATAACACTCAAATTTCTAGACAAGATGAGATTTCTCTTCATGGAATTACCCTGACATCAGGCCTCTCCTGGCATAAACACATCACAACCATTGCATCCTAAGCTTCCAAAAAACTAGGATTTCTCTTTCTCTCAAGACATTACTTAACCTCTAAACAGCTGTTAATCTTATACAAATCACAAATGCAATTCGCCAAGCTATCGAATACTGTTCTCACATTTGGAATGGGGCAACTAAAAGCTCCCTCAAAATGCTCGACTCAATACAGGGGAGAGCAATTAGACTGATTAATAACTCTCTCTTACCAACTCACTCCTCCCACTTTTGCACAGGCATTTGGTTTCTGCATTATGTGTATTCTATAAATATTTCCATGGCAAAAGTTCATCTGAAATAGCATCAATAATTCCCCTATTCAGCACTAACCCCTTTGGAATATGTACAGCTGCTGCTGCCCAACATTCCTTCACTGTACACCTTGAAACCCACAGAACAAGTTTCTTTTCCTCCTCCTTCATACCTGCTACTGCTGTACTGTTCCACAGTACAGCAGGTGATGTATTGTGATGTACTGTGGTACTGTGATGTATTTCCCAAGGAATACAATATACAGGCTTTTAAATAATATGTAAACAAGCTTCTCCTTTCCCAACCCACTACCCATATGTGGTACTAATGTAGTATAGGTTGATCAACCAACCTCTCGTGTATGGGTGCAACGTTTAAAAAAAATTTTTAAATGTATATATATATATATATATATATATAAAAAGACTTACTCATGTGCAATTTGTCTTTCAGTCATGAATGTGTGCTGAGAAAGAGTACATATTTTTGAAAGTTTTCTTGGAAATGTATCCATTTTAAAGCTACAAAAAAAAAACCCCATTACAAATGTCAACTTATTTAAACTATTAGTGAACTAAAACCGAAACCAGAACTGAAACAAAAACCAAAAACTTGACAAAAATTCGGCTTGTTTGGATTAATTTGTTTGCTAC